>NC_091740.1:20240595-20495715 GCF_030179905.1 Drosophila bipectinata | reverse complement strand
GGAACGTTTTGAGACGAAACAAAAATTTGAGTTTTACTTAAAAGTGAACAAAAGACGGCACACTCAACCATTGATTTTTCCAGATTATCTGCTTGTTCCAAAAGACCCAGAAAAACCATTAAAAAAAAAGTCAGCCTAAACAACCTTATTTTAGTGTTTTCGTGTCTCACATATATTTGCAAGTTAAGCACAAGAATATATTGTTATGGAACGTTTCGAGAAGAAACAAAATTCGACAGTTCTATTAAAACGAGAACAAAAGAAGGCGCACTCATTCATTGATTTTCCCAGAGTATCTGCTGGTTCCAAAAGACCCAGAAAAACCATTAAAAAAAGAGTCAGCCTAAACAACCTTATTTTAGTGTTTTCGTGATTCACATTTATTTGCAAGTTAAGCACACGAATTTATTGTTATGGAACGTTTTGAGACGAAACAAAAATTTGAGTTTTACTTAAAAGTGAACAAAAGACGGCACACTCAACCATTGATTTTCCCAGAGTATCTGCTGGTTCCAAAAGACCCAGAAAAACCATTAAAAAAAGAGTCAGCCTAAACAACCTTATTTTAGTGTTTTCGTGTCTCACATTTATTTGCAAGTTAAGCACAAGAATTTATTGTTATGGAACGTTTTGAGACGAAACAAAAATTTGAGTTCTACTTAAAAGTGAACAAAAGACGGCACACTCAACCATTGATTTTTCCAGATTATCTGCTTGTTCCAAAAGACCCAGAAAAACCATTAAAAAAAGAGTCAGCCTAAGCAACCTTATTTTAGTGTTTTCGTGTCTCACATATATTTGCAAGTTAAGCACAAGAATTTATTGTTATTGAACGTTTCGAGAAGAAACAAAATTCGACAGTTCTATTAAAACGAGAACAAAAGATGGCACACTCAACCATTGATTTTTCCAGATTATCTGCTTGTTCCAAAAGACCCAGAAAAACCATTAAAAAAAGAGTCAGCCTAAACAACCTTATTTTAGTGTTTTCGTGTCTCACATATATTTGCAAGTTAAGCACAAGAATTTATTGTTATGGAACGTTTCGAGAAGAAACAAAATTCGACAGTTCTATTAAAACGAGAACAAAAGATGGCACTCTCAACCATTGATTTTTCCAGATTATCTGCTTGTTCCAAAAGACCCAGAAAAACCATTAAAAAAAGAGTCAGCCTAAACAACCTTATTTTAGTGTTTTCGTGTCTCACATATATTTGCAAGTTAAGCACAAGAATTTATTGTTATGGAACGTTTCGAGAAGAAACAAAATTCGACAGTTCTATTAAAACGAGAACAAAAGATGGCGCACTCATTCATTGATTTTCCCAGAGTATCTGCTGGTTCCAAAAGACCCAGAAAAACCATTAAAAAAAGAGTCAGCCTAAACAACCTTATTTTAGTGTTTTCGTGATTCACATTTATTTGCAAGTTAAGCACAAGCATTTATTGTTATGGAACGTTTTGAGACGAAACAAAAATTTGAGTTTTACTTAAAAGTGAACAAAAGACGGCACACTCAACCATTGATTTTCCCAGAGTATCTGCTGGTTCCAAAAGACCCAGAAAAACCATTAAAAAAAGAGTCAGCCTAAACAACCTTATTTTAGTGTTTTCGTGTCTCACATTTATTTGCAAGTTAAGCACAAGAATTTATTGTTATGGAACGTTTTGAGACGAAACAAAAATTTGAGTTCTACTTAAAAGTGAACAAAAGACGGCACACTCAACCATTGATTTTTCCAGATTATCTGCTTGTTCCAAAAGACCCAGAAAAACCATTAAAAAAAGAGTCAGCCTAAGCAACCTTATTTTAGTGTTTTCGTGTCTCACATATATTTGCAAGTTAAGCACAAGAATTTATTGTTATTGAACGTTTCGAGAAGAAACAAAATTCGACAGTTCTATTAAAACGAGAACAAAAGATGGCACACTCAACCATTGATTTTTCCAGATTATCTGCTTGTTCCAAAAGACCCAGAAAAACCATTAAAAAAAGAGTCAGCCTAAACAACCTTATTTTAGTGTTTTCGTGTCTCACATATATTTGCAAGTTAAGCACAAGAATTTATTGTTATGGAACGTTTCGAGAAGAAACAAAATTCGACAGTTCTATTAAAACGAGAACAAAAGATGGCACTCTCAACCATTGATTTTTCCAGATTATCTGCTTGTTCCAAAAGACCCAGAAAAACCATTAAAAAAAGAGTCAGCCTAAACAACCTTATTTTAGTGTTTTCGTGTCTCACATATATTTGCAAGTTAAGCACAAGAATTTATTGTTATGGAACGTTTCGAGAAGAAACAAAATTCGACAGTTCTATTAAAACGAGAACAAAAGATGGCACTCTCAACCATTGATTTTTCCAGATTATCTGCTTGTTCCAAAAGACCCAGAAAAACCATTAAAAAAAAAGTCAGCCTAAACAACCTTATTTTAGTGTTTTCGTGTCTCACATATATTTGCAAGTTAAGCACAAGAATATATTGTTATGGAACGTTTCGAGAAGAAACAAAATTCGACAGTTCTATTAAAACGAGAACAAAAGAAGGCGCACTCATTCATTGATTTTCCCAGAGTTTCTGCTGGTTCCAAAAGACCCAGAAAAACCATTAAAAAAAGAGTCAGCCTAAACAACCTTATTTTAGTGTTTTCGTGATTCACATTTATTTGCAAGTTAAGCACACGAATTTATTGTTATGGAACGTTTTGAGACGAAACAAAAATTTGAGTTTTACTTAAAAGTGAACAAAAGACGGCACACTCAACCATTGATTTTCCCAGAGTATCTGCTGGTTCCAAAAGACCCAGAAAAACCATTAAAAAAAGAGTCAGCCTAAACAACCTTATTTTAGTGTTTTCGTGTCTCACATTTATTTGCAAGTTAAGCACAAGAATTTATTGTTATGGAACGTTTCGAGAAGAAACAAAATTCGACAGTTCTATTAAAACGAGAACAAAAGATGGCACTCTCAACCATTGATTTTTCCAGATTATCTGCTTGTTCCAAAAGACCCAGAAAAACCATTAAAAAAAGAGTCAGCCTAAACAACCTTATTTTAGTGTTTTCGTGTCTCACATATATTTGCAAGTTAAGCACAAGAATTTATTGTTATTGAACGTTTCGAGAAGAAACAAAATTCGACAGTTCTATTAAAACGAGAACAAAAGATGGCACACTCAACCATTGATTTTTCCAGATTATCTGCTTGTTCCAAAAGACCCAGAAAAACCATTAAAAAAAGAGTCAGCCTAAGCAACCTTATTTTAGTGTTTTCGTGTCTCACATATATTTGCAAGTTAAGCACAAGAATTTATTGTTATTGAACGTTTCGAGAAGAAACAAAATTCGACAGTTCTATTAAAACGAGAACAAAAGATGGCACACTCAACCATTGATTTTTCCAGATTATCTGCTTGTTCCAAAAGACCCAGAAAAACCATTAAAAAAAGAGTCAGCCTAAACAACCTTATTTTAGTGTTTTCGTGTCTCACATATATTTGCAAGTTAAGCACAAGAATTTATTGTTATGGAACGTTTCGAGAAGAAACAAAATTCGACAGTTCTATTAAAACGAGAACAAAAGATGGCACTCTCAACCATTGATTTTTCCAGATTATCTGCTTGTTCCAAAAGACCCAGAAAAACCATTAAAAAAAGAGTCAGCCTAAACAACCTTATTTTAGTGTTTTCGTGTCTCACATATATTTGCAAGTTAAGCACAAGAATTTATTGTTATGGAACGTTTCGAGAAGAAACAAAATTCGACAGTTCTATTAAAACGAGAACAAAAGATGGCGCACTCATTCATTGATTTTCCCAGAGTATCTGCTGGTTCCAAAAGACCCAGAAAAACCATTAAAAAAAGAGTCAGCCTAAACAACCTTATTTTAGTGTTTTCGTGATTCACATTTATTTGCAAGTTAAGCACAAGCATTTATTGTTATGGAACGTTTTGAGACGAAACAAAAATTTGAGTTCTACTTAAAAGTGAACAAAAGACGGCACACTCAACCATTGATTTTTCCAAAAGACCCAGAAAAACCATTAAAAAAAAGAGTCAGCCTAAACAACCTTGTTTTAGTGTTTTCGTGTCTCACATATATTTGCAATTTAAGCACAAGAATATATTGTTATGGAACGTTTCGAGAAGAAACAAAATTCGACAGTTCTATTAAAACGATAACAAAAGATGGCGCACTCATTCATTGATTTACCCAGAGTATCTGCTGGTTCCAAAAGACCCAGAAAAACCATTAAAAAAAGAGTCAGCCTAAACAACCTTATTTTAGTGTTTTCGTGATTCACATTTATTTGCAAGTTAAGCACACGAATTTATTGTTATGGAATGTTTTAAGACGAAACAAAAATTTGAGTTTTACTGAAAAGTGAACAAAAGACGGCACACTCAACCATTGATTTTTCCAGATTATCTGCTTGTTCCAAAAGACCCAGAAAAACCATTAAAAAAAGAGTCAGCCTAAACAACCTTATTTTAGTGTTTTCGTGTCTCACATTTATTTGCAAGTTAAGCACAAGAATTTATTGTTATGGAACGTTTTGAGACGAAACAAAAATTTGAGTTCTACTTAAAAGTGAACAAAAGACGGCACACTCAACCATTGATTTTTCCAGATTATCTGCTTGTTCCAAAAGACCCAGAAAAACCATTAAAAAAAGAGTCAGCCTATGCAACCTTATTTTAGTGTTTTCGTGTCTCACAATTATTTGCAAGTTAAGCACAAGAATTTATTGTTATGGAACGTATCGAGACGAAACAAAAATTTTAGTTCTACTAAAAACTGAGCACAAGAAGGTGAACTACACCATTGATTTTCCCAGATTATCTGCTTGTTCCAAAAGACCCAGAAAAACCATTAAAAAAAGAGTCAGCCTAAACAACCTTATTTTAGTGTTTTCGTGTCTCACATTTATTTTCAAGTTAAGCACAAGAATTTATTGTTATGGAACGTTTTGAGACGAAACAAAAATTTGAGTTCTACTTAAAAGTGAACAAAAGACGGCACACTCAACCATTGATTTTTCCAGATTATCTGCTTGTTCCAAAAGACCCAGAAAAACCATTAAAAAAAGAGTCAGCCTAAGCAACCTTATTTTAGTGTTTTCGTGTCTCACAAATATTTGCAAGTTAAGCACAAGAATTTATTGTTATTGAACGTTTCGAGAAGAAACAAAATTCGACAGTTCTATTAAAACGAGAACAAAAGATGGCGCACTCATTCATTGATTTTCCCAGAGTATCTGCTGGTTCCAAAAGACCCAGAAAAACCATTAAAAAAAGAGTCAGCCTAAACAACCTTATTTTAGTGTTTTCGTGTCTCACATTTATTTGCAAGTTAAGCACAAGAATTTATTGTTATGGAACGTTTTGAGACGAAAAAAAAATTTGAGTTTTACTTACAAGTGAACAAAAGACGGCACACTCAACCATTGATTTTTCTAGATTATCTGCTTGTTCCAAAAGACCCAGAAAAACCATTAAAAAAAGAGTCAGCCTAAACAACCTTATTTTAGTGTTTTCGTGTCTCACATTTATTTGCAAGTTAAGCACAAGAATTTATTGTTATGGAACGTTTTGAGACGAAACAAAAATTTGAGTTTTACTTAAAAGTGAACAAAAGACGGCACACTCAACCATTGATTTTTCCAGATTATCTGCTTGTTCCAAAAGACCCAGAAAAACCATTAAAAAAAGAGTCAGCCTATGCAACCTTATTTTAGTGTTTTCGTGTCTCACAATTATTTGCAAGTTAAGCACAAGAATTTATTGTTATGGAACGTATCGAGACGAAACAAAAATTTTAGTTCTACTAAAAACTGAGCACAAGAAGGTGAACTACACCATTGATTTTCCCAGATTATCTGCTTGTTCCAAAAGACCCAGAAAAACCATTAAAAAAAGAGTCAGCCTAAACAACCTTATTTTAGTGTTTTCGTGTCTCACATTTATTTTCAAGTTAAGCACAAGAATTTATTGTTATGGAACGTTTTGAGACGAAACAAAAATTTGAGTTCTACTTAAAAGTGAACAAAAGACGGCACACTCAACCATTGATTTTTCAGATTATCTGCTTGTTCCAAAAGACCCAGAAAAACCATTAAAAAAAGAGTCAGCCTAAACAACCTTATTTTAGTGTTTTCCTGTCTCACATTTATTTGCAAGTTAAGCACAAGAATTTATTGTTATGGTACTCATCGAGACGACAAAATAATTTTATTTCCTCTAAAAAGTGAAAAAAAGATGGCGCACTCATTCGTTTATTTTTTCAGTTTATCTGCTTGTTCCAAAAGACCCAGAAAAATTATTAAAAAAAGTCAGCCTAAACAACTTTATATTAGTGTTTTCGTGTCTCACATATATTTACAAGTTAAGCACAAGAATTTATTGTTATGGAACCTTTCGAGAAGAAAAAAAATCGACAGTTCTATTAAAACGAGAACAAAAGATGGCGCACTCATTCATTGATTTTCCCAGAGTATCTGCTGGTTCCAAAAGACCCAGAAAAACCATTAAAAAAAGAGTCAGCCTTATTTTAGTGTTTTCGTGTCTCACATATATTTGCAAGTTAAGCACAAGAATATATTGTTATGGAACGTTTCGAGAAGAAAAAAAATTCGACAGTTCTATTAAAACGAGAACAAAAGATGGCGCACTCATTCATTGATTTTCCCAGAGTATCTGCTGGTTCCAAAAGACCCAGAAAAACCATTAAAAAAAGAGTCAGCCTAAACAACCTTATTTTAGTGTTTTCGTGTCTCACATTTATTTTCAAGTTAAGCACCAGAATTTATTGTTATGGAACGTTTTGAGACGAAACAAAAATTTAAGTTCTACTTAAAAGTGAACAAAAGACGGCGCACTCAACCATTGATTTTTCCAGATTATCTGCTTGTTCCAAAAGACCCAGAAAAACCATTAAAAAAAGAGTCAGCCTAAACAACCTTATTTTAGTGTTTTCGTGATTCACATTTATTTGCAAGTTAAGCACAAGAATTTATTGTTATGGAACGTTTTGAGACGAAACAAAAATTTTAGTGTTACTTAAAAGTGAACAAAAGACGGCACACTCAACCATTGATTTTTTCAGATTATCTGCTTGTTCCAAAAGACCCAGAAAAACCATTAAAAAAAGAGTCAGCCCAAACAACCTTATTTTAGTGTTTTCGTGATTCACATTTATTTGCAAGTTAAGCACACGAATTTATTGTTATGGAACGTTTTGAGACGAAACAAAAATTTGAGTTTTACTTAAAAGTGAACAAAAGACGGCACACTCAACCATTGATTTTTCTAGATTATCTGCTTGTTCCAAAAGACCCAGAAAAACCATTAAAAAAAGAGTCAGCCTAAACAACCTTATTTTAGTGTTTTCGTGTCTCACATTTATTTGCAAGATAAGCACAAGAATTTATTGTTATGGAACGTTTTGAGACGAAACAAAAATTTAAGTTCTACTTAAAAGTGAACAAAAGACGGCGCACTCAACCATTGATTTTTCCAGATTATCTGCTTGTTCCAAAAGACCCAGAAAAACCATTAAAAAAAGAGTCAGCCTAAACAACCTTATTTTAGTGTTTTCGTGATTCACATTTATTTGCAAGTTAAGCACAAGAATTTATTGTTATGGAACGTTTTGAGACGAAACAAAAATTTTAGTGTTACTTAAAAGTGAACAAAAGACGGCACACTCAACCATTGATTTTTTCAGATTATCTGCTTGTTCCAAAAGACCCAGAAAAACCATTAAAAAAAGAGTCAGCCCAAACAACCTTATTTTAGTGTTTTCGTGTCTCACAGTTATTTGCAAGTTAAGCACAAGATTTTATTTTTATGGAACGTATCGAGACGAAACAAAAATTTGTGTTCTACTAATAAGTGAACAAACGACGGCGCACTCATTCGTTTATTCTTTCAGATAATCTGCTTGTTCTAAAAAACAAAGAAAAACTATTAAAAAAAGAGTCAGCCTAAACAACCTTATTTTAGTGTTTTCCTGTCTCACATTTATTTGCAAGTTAAGCACAAGAATTTATTGTTATGGTACTCATCGAGACGACAAAATAATTTTATTTCCTCTAAAAAGTGAAAAAAAGATGGCGCACTCATTCGTTTATTTTTTCAGTTTATCTGCTTGTTCCAAAAGACCCAGAAAAATTATTAAAAAAAGTCAGCCTAAACAACTTTATATTAGTGTTTTCGTGTCTCACATATATTTACAAGTTAAGCACAAGAATTTATTGTTATGGAACCTTTCGAGAAGAAAAAAAATCGACAGTTCTATTAAAACGAGAACAAAAGATGGCGCACTCATTCATTGATTTTCCCAGAGTATCTGCTTGTTCCAAAAGACCCAGAAAAACCATTAAAAAAAGAGTCAGCCTAAGCAACCTTATTTTAGTGTTTTCGTGTCTCACATATATTTGCAAGTTAAGCACAAGAATTTATTGTTATTGAACGCTTCGAGAAGAAACAAACTTCGACAGTTCTATTAAAACGAGAACAAAAGATGGCACACTCAACCATTGATTTTTCCAGATTATCTGCTTGTTCCAAAAGACCCAGAAAAACCATTAAAAAAAAAGTCAGCCTAAACAACCTTATTTTAGTGTTTTCGTGATTCACATTTATTTGCAAGTTAAGCACAAGAATTTATTGTTATGGAACGTTTCGAGAAGAAACAAAATTCGACAGTTCTATTAAAACGAGAACAAAAGATGGCGCACTCATTCATTGATTTTCCCAGAGTATCTGCTTGTTCCAAAAGACCCAGAAAAACCATTAAAAAAAGAGTCAGCCTAAACAACCTTATTTTAGTGTTTTCGTGTCTCACATATATTTGCAAGTTAAGCACAAGAATTTATTGTTATTGAACGTTTCGAGAAGAAACAAACTTCGACAGTTCTATTAAAACGAGAACAAAAGATGGCACACTCAACCATTGATTTTTCCAGATTATCTGCTTGTTCCAAAAGACCCAGAAAAACCATTAAAAAAAGAGTCAGCCTAAACAACCTTATTTTAGTGTTTTCGTGTCTCACATATATTTGCAAGTTAAGCACAAGAATTTATTGTTATGGAACGTTTTGAGACGAAACAAAAATTTGAGTTCTACTTAAAAGTGAACAAAAGACGGCAAAGAATCTGAAAGAATTCGTTTATTCTTTCAGATAATCTGCTTGTTCTAAAAAACAAAGAAAAACTATTAAAAAAAGAGTCAGCTTAAACAACCTTTTTTTTTTTAGTGTTTTCGTGTCTTACATTTATTTGCAAGATAAGCACAAGAATTTATTGTTATGGAACGTTTCGAGAAGAAACAAAATTCGACAGTTCTATTAAAACGAGAACAAAAGATGGCGCACTCATTCATTGATTTTTCCAGATTATCTGCTTGTTCCAAAAGACCCAGAAAAACCATTAAAAAAAAAGTCAGCCTAAACAACCTTATTTTAGTGTTTTCGTGTCTCACATATATTTGCAAGTTAAGCACAAGAATATATTGTTATGGAACGTTTCGAGAAGAAACAAAATTCAACAGTTCTATTAAAACGAGAACAAAAGATGGCGCACTCATTCATTGATTTTTCCAGATTATCTGCTTGTTCCAAAAGACCCAGAAAAACCATTAAAAAAAGAGTCAGCCTAAGCAACCTTATTTTAGTGTTTTCGTGTCTCACATATATTTGCAAGTTAAGCACAAGAATTTATTGTTATTGAACGTTTCGAGAAGAAACAAAATTCGACAGTTCTATTAAAACGAGAACAAAAGATGGCACACTCAACCATTGATTTTTCCAGATTATCTGCTTGTTCCAAAAGACCCAGAAAAACCATTAAAAAAAGAGTCAGCCTAAACAACCTTATTTTAGTGTTTTCGTGATTCACATTTATTTGCAAGTTAAGCACAAGAATTTATTGTTATGGAACGTTTCGAGAAGAAACAAAATTCGACAGTTCTATTAAAACGAGAACAAAAGATGGCGCACTCATTCATTGATTTTCCCAGAGTATCTGCTTGTTCCAAAAGACCCAGAAAAACCATTAAAAAAAGAGTCAGCCTAAACAACCTTATTTTAGTGTTTTCGTGTCTCACATATATTTGCAAGTTAAGCACAAGAATTTATTGTTATTGAACGTTTCGAGAAGAAACAAACTTCGACAGTTCTATTAAAACGAGAACAAAAGATGGCACACTCAACCATTGATTTTTCCAGATTATCTGCTTGTTCCAAAAGACCCAGAAAAACCATTAAAAAAAGAGTCAGCCTAAACAACCTTATTTTAGTGTTTTCGTGTCTCACATATATTTGCAAGTTAAGCACAAGAATTTATTGTTATGGAACGTTTCGAGAAGAAACAAAATTCGACAGTTCTATTAAAACGAGAACAAAAGATGGCGCACTCATTCATTGATTTTCCCAGAGTATCTGCTTGTTCCAAAAGACCCAGAAAAACCATTAAAAAAAGAGTCAGCCTAAACAACCTTATTTTAGTGTTTTCGTGATTCACATTTATTTGCAAGTTAAGCACAAGAATTTATTGTTATGGAACGTTTTGAGACGAAACAAAAATTTGAGTTCTACTTAAAAGTGAACAAAAGACGGCACACTCAACCATTGATTTTTCCAAAAGACCCAGAAAAACCATTAAAAAAAGAGTCAGCCTAAACAACCTTATTTTAGTGTTTTCGTGTCTCACATATATTTGCAAGTTAAGCACAAGAATATATTGTTATGGAACGTTTCGAGAAGAAACAAAATTCAACAGTTCTATTAAAACGATAACAAAAGATGGCGCACTCATTCATTGATTTTCCCAGAGTATCTGCTGGTTCCAAAAGACCCAGAAAACCATTAAAAAAAGAGTCAGCCTAAACAACCTTATTTTAGTGTTTTCGTGATTCACATTTATTTGCAAGTTAAGCACAAGAATTTATTGTTATGGAACGTTTTGAGACGAAACAAAAATTTGAGTTTTACTTAAAAGTGAACAAAAGACGGCACACTCAACCATTGATTTTTCCAGATTATCTGCTTGTTCCAAAAGACCCAGAAAAACCATTAAAAAAAAAGTCAGCCTAAAAAACCTTATTTTAGTGTTTTCGTGTCTCACATATATTTGCAAGTTAAGCACAAGAATATATTGTTATGGAACGTTTCGAGAAGAAACAAAATTCGACAGTTCTATTAAAACGAGAACAAAAGAAGGCGCACTCATTCATTGATTTTCCCAGAGTATCTGCTGGTTCCAAAAGACCCAGAAAAACCATTAAAAAAAGAGTCAGCCTAAACAACCTTATTTTAGTGTTTTCGTGTCTCACATATATTTGCAAGTTAAGCACAAGAATTTATTGTTATGGAACGCATCGAGACGAAACAAAAATTTTAGTTCTACTAAAAACTGAGCACAAGAAGGTGAACTACACCATTGATTTTCCCAGATTATCTGCTTGTTCCAAAAGACCCAGAAAAACCATTAAAAAAAGAGTCAGCCTATGCAACCTTATTTTAGTGTTTTCGTGTCTCACAATTATTTGCAAGTTAAGCACAAAAATTTATTGTTATGGAACGTATCGAGACGAAACAAAAATTTTAGTTCTACTAAAAACTGAGCACAAGAAGGTGAACTACACCATTGATTTTTCCAGATTATCTGCTAGTTCCAAAAGACCCAGAAAAACCATTAAAAAAAGAGTCAGCCTATGCAACCCTATTTTAGTGTTTTCGTGTCTCACAATTATTTGCAAGTTAAGCACAAGAATTTATTGCTATGGAACGTATCGAGACGAAACAAAAATTTTAGTTCTACTAAAAACTGAGCACAAGAAGGTGAACTACACCATTGATTTTCCCAGATTATCTGCTTGTTCCAAAAGACCCAGAAAAACCATTAAAAAAAGAGTCAGCCTAAACAACCTTATTTTAGTATTTTCGTGTCTCACATATATTTGCAAGTTAAGCACAAGAATTTATTGTTATTGAACGTTTAGAGAAGAAACAAAATTCGACAGTTCTATTAAAACGAGAACAAAAGATGGCGCACTCATTCATTGATTTTCCTAGAGTATCTGCTTGTTCCAAAAGACCCAGAAAAACCATTAAAAAAAGAGTCAGCCTAAGCAACCTTATTTTAGTGTTTTCGTGTCTCACATATATTTGCAAGTTAAGCACAAGAATTTATTGTTATTGAACGTTTCGAGAAGAAACAAAATTCGACAGTTCTATTAAAACGAGAACAAAAGATGGCACACTCAACCATTGATTTTTCCAGATTATCTGCTTGTTCCAAAAGACCCAGAAAAACCATTAAAAAAAGAGTCAGCCTAAACAACCTTATTTTAGTGTTTTCGTGTCTCACATATATTTGCAAGTTAAGCACAAGAATTTATTGTTATTGAACGTTTCGAGAAGAAACAAAATTCGACAGTTCTATTAAAACGAGAACAAAAGATGGAATTTATTGTTATGGAACGTTTTGAGACGAAACAAAAATTTGAGTTCTACTTAAAAGTGAACAAAAGACGGCACACTCAACCATTGATTTTTCCAAAACACCCAGAAAAACCATTAAAAAAAGAGTCAGCCTAAACAACCTTGTTTTAGTGTTTTCGTGTCTCACATATATTTGCAATTTAAGCACAAGAATATATTGTTATGGAACGTTTCGAGAAGAAACAAAATTCAACAGTTCTATTAAAACGATAACAAAAGATGGCGCACTCATTCATTGATTTTCCCAGAGTATCTGCTTGTTCCAAAAGACCCAGAAAAACCATTAAAAAAAGAGTCAGCCTAAACAACCTTATTTTAGTGTTTTCGTGATTCACATTTATTTGCAAGTTAAGCACACGAATTTATTGTTATGGAACGTTTTGAGACGAAACAAAAATTTGAGTTTCACTTAAAAGTGAACAAAAGACGGCACACTCAACCATTGATTTTTCCAGATTATCTGCTTGTTCCAAAAGACCCAGAAAAACCATTAAAAAAAGAGTCAGCCTAAACAACCTTATTTTAGTGTTTTCGTGCCTCACATTTATTTGCAAGTTAAGCACAAGAATTTATTGTTATGGAACGTTTTGAGACGAAACAAAAATTTGAGTTCTACTTAAAAGTGAACAAAAGACGGCACACTGAACCATTGATTTTTCCAGATTATCTGCTTGTTCCAAAAGACCCAGAAAAACCATTAAAAAAAGAGTCAGCCTTTGCAACCTTATTTTAGTGTTTTCGTGTCTCACAATTATTTGCAAGTTAAGCACAAGAATTTATTGTTATGGAACGTATCGAGACGAAACAAAAATTTTAGTTCTACTAAAAACTGAGTACAAGAAGGTGAACTACACCATTGATTTTCCCAGATTATCTGCTTGTTCCAAAAGACCCAGAAAAACCATTAAAAAAAGAGTCAGCCTAAACAACCTTATTTTAGTGTTTTCGTGTCTCACATTTATTTTCAAGTTAAGCACAAGAATTTATTGTTATGTAACGTTTTGAGACGAAACAAAAATTTGAGTTCTACTTAAAAGTGAACAAAAGACGGCACACTCAACCATTCATTTTTCCAGATTATCTGCTTGTTCCAAAAGACCCAGAAAAACCATTAAAAAAAGAGTCAGCCTAAGCAACCTTATTTTAGTGTTTTCGTGTCTCACATATATTTGCAAGTTAAGCACAAGAATTTATTGTTATTGAACGTTTCGAGAAGAAACAAAATTCGACAGTTCTATTAAAACGAGAACAAAAGATGGCACACTCAACCATTGATATTTCCAGATTATCTGCTTGTTCCAAAAGACCCAGAAAAACCATTAAAAAAAGAGTCAGCCTTATTTTAGTGTCTCACATTTATTTGCAAGTTAAGCACAAGAATGCTTAGAGTTCTATTAAAACGAGAACAAAAGATGGCGCACTCATTCATTGATTTTCCCAGAGTATCTGCTGGTTCCAAAAGACCCAGAAAAACCATTAAAAAAAGAGTCAGCCTAAACAACCTTATTTTAGTGTTTTCCTGTCTCACATTTATTTGCAAGTTAAGCACAAGAATTTATTGTTATGGTACTCATCTAGACGACAAAATAATTTTATTTCCTCTAAAAAGTAAAAAAAAGATGGCGCACTCATTCGTTTATTTTTTCAGTTTATCTGCTTTTTCCAAAAGACCCAGAAAAATTATTAAAAAAAGAGTCAGCCTAAACAACTTTATATTAGTGTTTTCGTGTCTCACATATATTTGCAAGTTAAGCACAAGAATTTTTTGTTATGGTACTCATCGACACGACAAAATAATTTTATTTCCTCTAAAAAGTGAAAAAAAGATGGCGCACTCATTCGTTTATTTTTTCAGTTTATCTGCTTTTTCCAAAAGACCCAGAAAAATTATTAAAAAAAGAGTCAGCCTAAACAACTTTATATTAGTGTTTTCGTGTCTCACATATATTTGCAAGTTAAGCACAAGAATTTATTGTTATGGTACTCATCGAGACGACAAAATAATTTTATTTCATCTAAAAAGTGAAAAAAAGATGGCGCACTCATTCGTTTATTTTTTCAGTTTATCTGCTTTTTCCAAAAGACCCAGAAAAATTATTAAAAAAAGAATCAGCCTAAACAACTTTATATTAGTGTTTTCGTGTCTCACATATATTTGCAAGTTAAGCACAAGAATTTTATGTTATGGAACCTTTAGAGAAGAATAAAAAATCGACAGTTCTATTAAAACGAGAACAAAAGATGGCGCACTCATTCATTGATTTTCCCAGAGTATCTGCTGGTTCCAAAAGACCCAGAAAAACCATTAAAAAAAGAGTCAGCCTTATTTTAGTGTTTTCGTGTCTCACATTTAGTTGCAAGTTAAGCACAAAAATGTATTGTTATGGAAAGTTTTGAGACGAAACAAAATTCGACAGTTCTATTAAAACGAGAACAAAAGATGGCGCACTCATTCATTGATTTTCCCAGAGTATCTGCTGGTTCCAAAAGACCCAGAAAAACCATTAAAAAAAGAGTCAGCCTAAACAACCTTCTTTTAGTGTTTTCCTGTCTCACATTTATTTGCAAGTTAAGCACATGAATTTATTGTTATGGAACGTTTTGAGACGAAACAAAAATTTGAGTTCTACTTAAAAGTGAACAAAAGACGGCACACTCAACCATTGATTTTTCCAGATTATCTGCTTGTTCCAAAAGACCCAGAAAAACCATTAAAAAAAGAGTCAGCCTAAACAACCTTATTTTAGTGTTTTCGTGTCTCACATTTATTTGCAAGTTAAGCACAAGAATTTATTGTTAAGGAACGTATCGAGACGAAACAAAAATTTTAGTTCTACTAAAAACTGAGCACAAGAAGGTGAACTACACCATTGATTTTCCCAGATTATCTGCTTGTTCCAAAAGACCCAGAAAAACCATTAAAAAAAGAGTCAGCCTAAGCAACCTTATTTTAGTGTTTTCGTGTCTCACATTTATTTGCAAGTTAAGCACAAGAATTTATTGTTATGGAACGTTTCGAGACGAAACAAAAATTTGAGTTCTACTTAAAAGTGAACAAAAGACGGCACACTGAACCATTGATTTTTCCAGATTATCTGCTTGTTCCAAAAGACCCAGAAAAACCATTAAAAAAAGAGTCAGCCTAAGCAACCTTATTTTAGTGTTTTCGTGTCTCACATATATTTGCAAGTTAAGCACAAGAATTTATTGTTATTGAACGTTTCGAGAAGAAACAAAATTCGACAGTTCTATTAAAACGAGAACAAAAGATGGCACACTCAACCATTGATTTTTCCAGATTATCTGCTTGTTCCAAAAGACCCAGAAAAACCATTAAAAAAAGAGTCAGCCTAAGCAACCTTATTTTAGTGTTTTCGTGTCTCACATATATTTGCAAGTTAAGCACAAGAATTTATTGTTATTGAACGTTTCGAGAAGAAACAAAATTCGACAGTTCTATTAAAACGAGAACAAAAGATGGCACACTCAACCATTGATTTTTCCAGATTATCTGCTTGTTCCAAAAGACCCAGAAAAACCATTAAAAAAAGAGTCAGCCTAAGCAACCTTATTTTGGTGTTTACGTGTCTCACATATATTTGCAAGTTAAGCACAAGAATTTATTATTATGGAACGTTTCGAGAAGAAACAAAATTCGACAGTTCTATTAAAACGAGAACAAAAGATGGCACACTCAACCATTGATTTTTCCAGATTATCTGCTTGTTCCAAAAGACCCAGAAAAACCATTAAAAAAAGAGTCAGCCTAAACAACCTTATTTTAGTGTTTTCGTGTCTCACATATATTTGCAAGTTAAGCACAAGAATATATTGTTATGGAACGTTTCGAGAAGAAACCAAATTCAACAGTTCTATTAAAACGATAACAAAAGATGGCGCACTCATTCATTGATTTTCCCAGAGTATCTGCTGGTTTCAAAAGACCCAGAAAAACCATTAAAAAAAGAGTCAGCCTAAACAACCTTATTTTAGTGTTTTCGTGATTCACATTTATTTGCAAGTTAAGCACACGAATTTATTGGTATGGAACGTTTTGAGACGAAACAAAAATTGAGTTTTACTTAAAAGTGAACAAAAGACGGCACACTCAACCATTGATTTTTCCAGATTATCTGCTTGTTCCAAAAGACCCAGAAAAACCATTAAAAAAAGAGTCAGCCTAAACAACCTTATTTTAGTGTTTTCGTGTCTCACATATATTTGCAAGTTAAGCACAAGAATTTATTGTTATTGAACGTTTCGAGAAGAAACAAAAATCGACAGTTCTATCAAAACGAGAACAAAAGATGGCGCACTCATTCATTGATTTTCCCAGAGTATCTGCTGGTTCCAAAAGACCCAGAAAAACCATTAAAAAAAGAGTCAGCCTTATTTTAGTGTTTTCGTGTCTCACATATATTTGCAAGTTAAGCACAAGAATATATTGTTATGGAACGTTTCGAGAAGAAACAAAATTCGACAGTTCTATTAAAACGAGAACAAAAGATGGCGCACTCATTCATTGATTTTCCCAGAGTATCTGCTGGTTCCAAAAGACCCAGAAAAACCATTAAAAAAAGAGTCAGCCTAAGCAACCTTATTTTAGTGTTTTCGTGTCTCACATTTATTTTCAAGTTAAGCACAAGAATTTATTGTTATGGAACGTTTCGAGACGAAACAAAAATTTGAGTTCTACTTAAAAGTGAACAAAAGACGGCGCACTCAACCATTGATTTTTCCAGATTATCTGCTTGTTCCAAAAGACCCAGAAAAACCATTAAAAAAAGAGTCAGCCCAAACAACCTTATTTTAGTGTTTTCGTGATTCACATTTATTTGCAAGTTAAGCACAAGAATTTATTGTTATGGAACGTTTTGAGACGAAACAAAAATTTGAGTTTTACTTAAAAGTGAACAAAAGACGGCACACTCAACCATTGATTTTTTCAGATTATCTGCTTGTTCCAAAAGACCCAGAAAAACCATTAAAAAAAGAGTCAGCCCAAACAACCTTATTTTAGTGTTTTCGTGTCTCACAGTTATTTGCAAGTTAAGCACAAGATTTTATTTTTATGGAACGTATCGAGACGAAACAAAAATTTGTGTTCTACTAATAAGTGAACAAACGACGGCGCACTCATTCGTTTATTCTTTCAGATAATCTGCTTGTTCTAAAAAACAAAGAAAAACTATTAAAAAAAGAGTCAGCCTAAACAACCTTATTTTAGTGTTTTCGTGTCTCACATATATTTGCAAGTTAAGCACAAGAATATATTGTTATGGAACGTTTCGAGAAGAAACAAAATTCGACAGTTCTATTAAAACGAGAACAAAAGATGGCGCACTCATTCATTGATTTTTCCAGATTATCTGCTGGTTCCAAAAGACCCAGAAAAACCATTAAAAAAAGAGTCAGCCTAAACAACCTTATTTTAGTGTTTTCGTGTCTCACATTTATTTTCAAGTTAAGCACAAGAATTTATTGTTATGGAACGTTTCGAGACGAAACAAAAATTTGAGTTCTACTTAAAAGTGAACAAAAGACGGCACACTCAACCATTTATTTTTCCAGATTATCTGCTTGTTCCAAAAGACCCAGAAAAACCATTAAAAAAAGAGTCAGCCTAAGCAACCTTATTTTGGTGTTTACGTGTCTCACATATATTTGCAAGTTAAGCACAAGAATTTATTATTATGGAACGTTTCGAGAAGAAACAAAATTCGACAGTTCTATTAAAACGAGAACAAAAGATGGCACACTCAACCATTGATTTTTCCAGATTATCTGCTTGTTCCAAAAGACCCAGAAAAACCATTAAAAAAAGAGTCAGCCTAAACAACCTTATTTTAGTGTTTTCGTGTCTCACATATATTTGCAAGTTAAGCACAAGAATATATTGTTATGGAACGTTTCGAGAAGAAACAAAATTCGACAGTTCTATTAAAACGAGAACAAAAGATGGCACACTCATTCATTGATTTTCCCAGAGTATCTGCTGGTTTCAAAAGACCCAGAAAAACCATTAAAAACAGAGTCAGCCTAAACAACCTTATTTTAGTGTTTTCGTGATTCACATTTATTTGCAAGTTAAGCACACGAATTTATTGGTATGGAACGTTTTGAGACGAAACAAAAATTGAGTTTTACTTAAAAGTGAACAAAAGACGGCACACTCAACCATTGATTTTTCCAGATTATCTGCTTGTTCCAAAAGACCCAGAAAAACCATTAAAAAAAGAGTCAGCCTAAACAACCTTATTTTAGTGTTTTCGTGTCTCACATATATTTGCAAGTTAAGCACAAGAATTTATTGTTATTGAACGTTTCGAGAAGAAACAAAAATCGACAGTTCTATCAAAACGAGAACAAAAGATGGCGCACTCATTCATTGATTTTCCCAGAGTATCTGCTGGTTCCAAAAGACCCAGAAAAACCATTAAAAAAAGAGTCAGCCTTATTTTAGTGTTTTTGTGTCTCACATATATTTGCAAGTTAAGCACAAGAATATATTGTTATGGAACGTTTCGAGAAGAAACAAAATTCGACAGTTCTATTAAAACGAGAACAAAAGATGGCGCACTCATTCAGTGATTTTCCCAGAGTATCTGCTGGTTCCAAAAGACCCAGAAAAACCATTAAAAAAAGAGTCAGCCTAAACAACCTTATTTTAGTGTTTTCGTGTCTCACATTTATTTTCAAGTTAAGCACAAGAATTTATTGTTATGGAACGTTTCGAGACGAAACAAAAATTTGAGTTCTACTTAGAAGTGAACAAAAGACGGCGCACTCAACCATTGATTTTTCCAGATTATCTGCTTGTTCCAAAAGACCCAGAAAAACCATTAAAAAAAGAGTCAGCCCAAACAACCTTATTTTAGTGTTTTCGTGATTCACATTTATTTGCAAGTTAAGCACCTGAATTTATTGTTATGGAACGTTTTGAGACGAAACAAAAATTTGAGTTTTACTTAAAAGTGAACAAAAGACGGCACACTCAACCATTGATTTTTTCAGATTATCTGCTTGTTCCAAAAGACCCAGAAAAACCATTAAAAAAAGAGTCAGCCCAAACAACCTTATTTTAGTGTTTTCGTGTCTCACAGTTATTTGCAAGTTAAGCACAAGATTTTATTTTTATGGAACGTATCGAGACGAAACAAAAATTTGTGTTCTACTAATAAGTGAACAAACGACGGCGCACTCATTCGTTTATTCTTTCAGATAATCTGCTTGTTCTAAAAAACAAAGAAAAACTATTAAAAAAAGAGTCAGCCTAAACAACCTTATTTTAGTGTTTTCGTGTCTCACATATATTTGCAAGTTAAGCACAAGAATATATTGTTATGGAACGTTTCGAGAAGAAACAAAATTCGACAGTTCTATTAAAACGAGAACAAAAGATGGCGCACTCATTCATTGATTTTTCCAGATTATCTGCTTGTTCCAAAAGACCCAGAAAAACCATTAAAAAAAGAGTCAGCCTAAACAACCTTATTTTAGTGTTTTCGTGTCTCACATATATTTGCAAGTTAAGCACAAGAATATATTGTTATGGAACGTTTCGAGAAGAAACAAAATTCGACAGTTCTATTAAAACGAGAACAAAAGATGGCGCACTCATTCATTGATTTTTCCAGATTATCTGCTTGTTCCAAAAGACCCAGAAAAACCATTAAAAAAAGAGTCAGCCTATGCAACCTTATTTTAGTGTTTTCGTGTCTCACATTTATTTGCAAGTTAAGCACAAGAATTTATTGTTATAGAACGTTTCGAGAAGAAATAAAATTCGAAAGTTCTATTAAAACGAGAAGAAAAGATGGCACACTCAACCATTGATTTTTTCAGATTATCTGCTTGTTCCAAAAGACCCAGAAAAACCATTAAAAAAAGAGTCAGCCTAAACAACCTTATTTTAGTGTTTTCGTGTCTCACATTTATTTGCAAGTTAAGCACAAGAATTTATTGTTATGGAACGTTTCGAGACGAAACAAAAATTTGAGTTCTACTTAAAAGTGAACAAAAGACGGCACACTCAACCATTGATTTTTCCAGATTATCTGCTTGTTCCAAAAGACCCAGAAAAACCATTAAAAAAAGAGTCAGCCTAAACAACCTTATTTTAGTGTTTTCGTGTCTCACATATATTTGCAAGTTAAGCACAAGAATTTATTGTTATGGAACGTTTCGAGAAGAAACAAAATTCGACAGTTCTATTAAAACGAGAACAAAAGATGGCACACTCATTCATTGATTTTCCCAGAGTATCTGCTGGTTCCAAAAGACCCAGAAAAACCATTAAAAAAAGAGTCAGCCTAAACAACATTATTTTAGTGTTTTCGTGTCTCACATTTATTTGCAAGTTAAGCACAAGAATTTATTGTTATGGAACGTTTTGAGACGAAACAAAAATTTGAGTTCTACTTAAAAGTGAACAAAAGACGGCACACTCAACCATTGATTTTTCCAGATTATCTGCTTGTTCCAAAAGACCCAGAAAAACCATTAAAAAAAGAGTCAGCCTAAACAACCTTATTTTAGTGTTTTCGTGTCTCACAATTATTTGCAAGTTAAGCACAAGAATTTATTGTTATGGAACGTTTTGAGACGAAACAAAAATTTGAGTTCTACTTAAAAGTGAACAAAAGACGGCACACTCAACCATTGATTTTTCCAGATTATCTGCTTGTTCCAAAAGACCCAGAAAAACCATTAAAAAAAGAGTCAGCCTAAACAACCTTATTTTAGTGTTTTCGTGTCTCACATATATTTGCAAGTTAAGCACAAGAATTTATTGTTATGGAACGTTTCGAGAAGAAACAAAATTCGACAGTTCTATTAAAACGAGAACAAAAGATGGCGCACTCATTCATTGATTTTCCCAGAGTATCTGCTGGTTCCAAAAGACCCAGAAAAACCATTAAAAAAAGAGTCAGCCTAAACAACCTTATTTTAGTGTTTTCGTGTCTCACATTTATTTGCAAGTTAAGCACAAGAATTTATTGTTATGGAACGTTTCGAGAAGAAACAAAATTCGACAGTTCTACTAAAACGAGAACAAAAGACGGCGCACTCATTCATTGATTTTCCTAGAGTATCTGCTTGTTCCAAAAGACCCAGAAAAACCATTAAAAAAAGAGTCAGCCTAAACAACCTTATTTTAGTGTTTTCGTGTCTCACATTTATTTGCAAGTTAAGCACAAGAATTTATTGTTATGGAACGTTTCGAGACGAAACAAAAATTTGAGTTCTACTTAAAAGTGAACAAAAGACGGCACACTCAACCATTGATTTTTCCAGATTATCTGCTTGTTCCAAAAGACCCAGAAAAACCATTAAAAAAAGAGTCAGCCTAAACAACCTTATTTTAGTGTTTTCGTGTCTCACATATATTTGCAAGTTAAGCACAAGAATTTATTGTTATGGAACGTTTCGAGAAGAAACAAAATTCGACAGTTCTATTAAAACGAGAACAAAAGATGGCGCACTCATTCATTGATTTTCCCAGATTATCTGCTTGTTCCAAAAGACCCAGAAAAACCATTAAAAAAAGAGTCAGCCTAAACAACCTTATTTTAGTGTTTTCGTGTCTCACATATATTTGCAAGTTAAGCACAAGAATTTATTGTTATTGAACGTTTCGAGAAGAAACAAAATTCGACAGTTCTATTAAAACGAGAACAAAAGATGGCACACTCAACCATTGATTTTTCCAGATTATCTGCTTGTTCCAAAAGACCCAGAAAAACCATTAAAAAAAGAGTCAGCCTAAACAACCTTATTTTAGTGTTTTCGTGTCTCACATATATTTGCAAGTTAAGCACAAGAATTTATTGTTATTGAACGTTTCGAGAAGAAACAAAATTCGACAGTTCTATTAAAACGAGAACAAAAGATGGAATTTATTGTTATGGAACGTTTTGAGACGAAACAAAAATTTGAGTTCTACTTAAAAGTGAACAAAAGACGGCACACTCAACCATTGATTTTTCCAAAAGACCCAGAAAAACCATTAAAAAAAGAGTCAGCCTAAACAACCTTATTTTAGTGTTTTCGTGTCTCACATATATTTGCAAGTTAAGCACAAGAATTTATTGTTATTGAACGTTTAGAGAAGAAACAAAATTCGACAGTTCTATTAAAACGATAACAAAAGATAGCGCACTCATTCATTGATTTTCCCAGAGTATCTGCTGGTTCCAAAAGACCCAGAAAAACCATTAAAAAAAGAGTCAGCCTAAACAACCTTATTTTAGTGTTTTCGTGATTCACATTTATTTGCAAGTTAAGCACATGAATTTATTGTTATGGAACGTTTTGAGACGAAACAAAAATTTGAGTTCTACTTAAAAGTGAACAAAAGACGGCACACTCAACCATTGATTTTTCCAGATTATCTGCTTGTTCCAAAAGACCCAGAAAAACCATTAAAAAAAGAGTCAGCCTAAACAACCTTATTTTAGTGTTTTCGTGTCTCACAATTATTTGCAAGTTAAGCACAAGAATATATTGTTATGGAACGTTTCGAGAAGAAACAAAATTCGACAGTTCTATTAAAACGAGAACAAAAGAAGGCGCACTCATTCATTGATTTTCCCAGAGTATCTGCTTGTTCCAAAAGACCCAGAAAAACCATTAAAAAAAGATTCAGCCTAAACAACCTTATTTTAGTGTTTTCGTGTCTCACATTTATTTGCAAGTTAAGCACAAGAATTTATTGTTATGGAACGTTTTGAGACGAAACAAAAATTTGAGTTCTACTTAAAAGTGAACAAAAGACGGCACACTCAACCATTGATTTTTCCAGATTATCTGCTTGTTCCAAAAGACCCAGAAAAACCATTAAAAAAAGAGTCAGCCTAAGCAACCTTATTTTAGTGTTTTCGTGTCTCACATATATTTGCAAGTTAAGCACAAGAATTTATTGTTATTGAACGTTTCGAGAAGAAACAAAATTCGACAGTTCTATTAAAACGAGAACAAAAGATGGCACACTCAACCATTGATTTTTCCAGATTATCTGCTTGTTCCAAAAGACCCAGAAAAACCATTAAAAAAAGAGTCAGCCTAAACAACCTTATTTTAGTGTTTTCGTGTCTCACATATATTTGCAAGTTAAGCACAAGAATTTATTGTTATTGAACGTTTCGAGAAGAAACAAAATTCGACAGTTCTATCAAAACGAGAACAAAAGATGGCACACTCAACCATTGATTTTTCCAGATTATCTGCTTGTTCCAAAAGACCCAGAAAAACCATTAAAAAAAGAGTCAGCCTAAACAACCTTATTTTAGTGTTTTCGTGTCTCACATATATTTGCAAGTTAAGCACAAGAATTTATTGTTATGGAACGTTTCGAGAAGAAACAAAATTCGACAGTTCTATTAAAACGAGAACAAAAGATGGCGCACTCATTCATTGATTTTCCCAGAGTATCTGCTGGTTCCAAAAGACCCAGAAAAACCATTAAAAAAAGAGTCAGCCTAAACAACCTTATTTTAGTGTTTTCGTGATTCACATTTATTTGCAAGTTAAGCACAAGAATTTATTGTTATGGAACGTTTTGAGACGAAACAAAAATTTGAGTTCTACTTAAAAGTGAACAAAAGACGGCACACTCAACCATTGATTTTTCCAAAAGACCCAGAAAAACCATTAAAAAAAGAGTCAGCCTAAACAACCTTGTTTTAGTGTTTTCGTGTCTCACATATATTTGCAATTTAAGCACAAGAATATATTGTTATGGCACGTTTCGAGAAGAAACAAAATTCAACAGTTCTATTAAAACGATAACAAAAGATGGCGCACTCATTCATTGATTTTCCCAGAGTATCTGCTTGTTCCAAAAGACCCAGAAAAACCATTAAAAAAAGAGTCAGCCTAAACAACCTTATTTTAGTGTTTTCGTGATTCACATTTATTTGCAAGTTAAGCACACGAATTTATTGTTATGGAACGTTTTGAGACGAAACAAAAATTTGAGTTTTACTTAAAAGTGAACAAAAGACGGCACACTCAACCATTGATTTTTCCAGATTATCTGCTTGTTCCAAAAGACCCAGAAAAACCATTAAAAAAAGAGTCAGCCTAAACAACCTTATTTTAGTGTTTTCGTGTCTCACATTTATTTGCAAGTTAAGCACAAGAATTTATTGTTATGGAACGTTTTGAGACGAAAAAAAAATTTGAGTTCTACTTAAAAGTGAACAAAAGACGGCACACTCAACCATTGATTTTTCCAGATTATCTGCTTGTTCCAAAAGACCCAGAAAAACCATTAAAAAAAGAGTCAGCCTAAGCAACCTTATTTTAGTGTTTTCGTGTCTCACATATATTTGCAAGTTAAGCACAAGAATTTATTGTTATTGAACGTTTCGAGAAGAAACAAAATTCGACAGTTCTATTAAAACGAGAACAAAAGATGGCACACTCAACCATTGATATTTCCAGATTATCTGCTTGTTCCAAAAGACCCAGAAAAACCATTAAGGGGAGGGTAAGGTATTAAATTTTTTTTTTTTTCATTTTTTTTTTATTTTTTAAATTGAATGCATAATATCTGAAGAATATTGTGTCAAAATTTCAAGTCAATTAAAGCAAAATTGACGATGTTATTAGTTATTGACAAAGTTGCTTATAAACATTTTACACTGGATTACACTGGTGTTTAAAACTTTAAAGCGTTTTTCCCACAACTCACGTTTTCAAAGTCGGTGCCCCTCATAACTTCAAAACTACTGCACCGATCCTTTTTAAATTTTAAACACTATTTCTGTACATATTTTACGAGGTAACGCTGTCGATTTTTTTTTTTTTTTTGTTCATAATTTTGATTTTGCAATGACAAATTAACCAATTTTTTCCAAAAAAATTGAGTTTTTCACTTCAAAGTCTTCAAAAAAATTAAAAAATTGCAATTTTCAAAAAACCTTCACAGCGTTACCTGGGGCGAACTATTATCTGACGAATGAATTTTCATTTTTTGATTACAAATGATCCAGCACCGAGTTATGAGCCATTAAAAAAGAGTCCAGCCTAAACAACTTATTTTAGTGTTTTCGTGACTCACATATATTTGCAAGTTAAGCACAAGAATTTATTGTTATAGAACGTTTCGAGAAGAAACAAAATTCGACAGTTCTATTAAAACGAGAACAAAAGATGGCGCACTCATTCATTGATTTTCCTAGAGTATCTGCTGGTTCCAAAAGACCAAGAAAAACCATTAAAAAATGAATCAGCCTAAACAACCTTATTTTAATGTTTTCGTGTCTCACATTTATTTGCAAGTTAAGCACAAGAATTTATTGTTATGGAACGTTTTAAGACGAAACAAAATTCGAAGTTCTACTTAAAAGTGAACAAAAGACGGCACACTCAACCATTGATTTTTCCAGATTATCTGCTTGTTCCAAAAGACCCAGAAAAACCATTAAAAAAAGAGTCAGCCTAAACAACCTTATTTTAGTGTTTTCGTGTCTCACATTTATTTGCAAGTTAAGCACAAGAATTTATTGTTATGGAACGTTTCGAGACGAAACAAAAATTTGAGTTCTACTTAAAAGTGAACAAAAGACGGCACACTCAACCATTGATTTTTCCAGATTATCTGCTTGTTCCAAAAGACCCAGAAAAACCATTAAAAAAAGAGTCAGCCTAAACAACCTTATTTTAGTGTTTTCGTGTCTCACATATATTTGCAAGTTAAGCACAAGAATTTATTGTTATGGAACGTTTCGAGAAAAGAAAAAATGCGACAACTCTATTAAAACGAGAACAAAAGATGGCACACTCATTCATTGATTTTCCCAGATTATCTGTTTGTTCCAAAAGACCCAGAAAAATCATTAAAAAAAGAGTCAGCCTAAACAACCTTATTTTAGTGTTTTCGTGTCTCACATTTATTTGCAAGTTAAACACAAGAATTTATTATTATGGAACGTATCGAGACGAAACAAAACTTCGACAGTTCTATTAAAACGAGAACAAAAGATGGCGCACTCATTCATTGATTTTCCCAGAGTATCTGCTGGTTCCAAAAGACCCAGAAAAACCATTAAAAAAAGAGTCAGCCTAAACAACCTTATTTTAGTGTTTTCGTGTCTCACATTTATTTGCAAGTTAAGCACAAGAATTTATTGTTATGGAACGTTTTGAGACGAAACAAAAATTTGAGTTCTACTTAAAAGTGAACAAAAGACGGCACACTCAACCATTGATTTTTCCAGATTATCTGCTTGTTCCAAAAGACCCAGAAAAACCATTAAAAAAAGAGTCAGCCTAAACAACCTTATTTTAGTGTTTTCGTGTCTCACATATATTTGCAAGTTAAGCACAAGAATTTATTGTTATGGAACGCATCGAGACGAAACAAAAATTTTAGTTCTACTAAAAACTGAGCACAAGAAGGTGAACTACACCATTGATTTTCCCAGATTATCTGCTTGTTCCAAAAGACCCAGAAAAACCATTAAAAAAAGAGTCAGCCTAAACAACCTTATTTTAGTGTTTTCGTGTCTCACATATATTTGCAAGTTAAGCACAAGATTTTATTTTTATGGAACGTATCGAGACGAAACAAAAATTTGTGTTCTACTAATAAGTGAACAAACGACGGCGCACTCATTCGTTTATTCTTTCAGATAATCTGCTTGTTCTAAAAAACAAAGAAAAACTATTAAAAAAAGAGTCAGCTTAAACAACCTTATTTTTAGTGTTTTCGTGTCTTACATTTATTTGCAAGTTAAGCACAAGAATTTATTGTTATGGAACGTTTTGAGACGAAACAAAAATTTGAGTTTTACTTAAAAGTGAACAAAAGACGGCACACTCAACCATTGATTTTTCCAGATTATCTGCTTGTTCCAAAAGACCCAGAAAAACCATTAAAAAAAGAGTCAGCCTAAACAACCTTATTTTAGTGTTTTCGTGTCTCACATATATTTGCAAGTTAAGCACAAGAATTTATTGTTATGGAACGTTTCGAGACGAAACAAAAATTTGAGTTCTACTTAAAAGTGAACAAAAGACGGCACACTCAACCATTGATTTTTCCAGATTATCTGCTTGTTCCAAAAGACCCAGAAAAACCATTAAAAAAAGAGTCAGCCTAAGCAACCTTATTTTAGTGTTTTCGTGATTCACATTCATTTGCAAGTTAAGCACAAGAATTTATTGTTATTGAACGTTTCGAGAAGAAACAAAATTCGACAGTTCTATTAAAACGAGAACAAAAGATGGCACACTCAACCATTGATTTTTCCAGATTATCTGCTTGTTCCAAAAGACCCAGAAAAACCATTAAAAAAAGAGTCAGCCTAAGCAACCTTATTTTAGTGTTTTCGTGTCTCACATATATTTGCAAGTTAAGCACAAAAATTTATTGTTATGGAACGTTTCGAGAAGAAATAAAATTCGACAGTTCTATTAAAACGAGAACAAAAGATGGCACACTCAACCATTGATTTTTTCAGATTATCTGCTTGTTCCAAAAGACCCAGAAAAACCATTAAAAAAAGAGTCAGCCTAAACAACCTTATTTTAGTGTTTTCGTGTCTCACATATATTTGCAAGTTAAGCACAAGAATTTATTGTTATGGAACGTTTCGAGAAGAAACAAAATTCGACAGTTCTATTAAAACGAGAACAAAAGATGGCACACTCAACCATTGATTTTTCCAGATTATCTGCTTGTTCCAAAAGACCCAGAAAAACCATTAAAAAAAGAGTCAGCCTAAACAACCTTATTTTAGTGTTTTCGTGTCTCACATATATTTGCAAGTTAAGCACAAGAATTTATTGTTATGGAACGTTTCGAGAAGAAACAAAATTCGACAGTTCTATTAAAACGAGAACAAAAGATGGCGCACTCATTCATTGATTTTCCCAGAGTATCTGCTGGTTCCAAAAGACCCAGAAAAACCATTAAAAAAAGAGTCAGCCTAAACAACCTTATTTTAGTGTTTTCGTGATTCACATTTATTTGCAAGTTAAGCACAAGAATTTATTGTTATGGAACGTTTTGAGACGAAACAAAAATTTGAGTTTTACTTAAAAGTGAACAAAAGACGGCACACTCAACCATTGATTTTTCCAGATTATCTGCTTGTTCCAAAAGACCCAGAAAAACCATTAAAAAAAGAGTCAGCCTAAACAACCTTATTTTAGTGTTTTCGTGTCTCACATATATTTGCAAGTTAAGCACAAGAATTTATTGTTATGGAACGTTTCGAGAAGAAACAAAATTCGACAGTTCTATTAAAACGAGAACAAAAGATGGCGCACTCATTCATTGATTTTCCCAGAGTATCTGCTGGTTCCAAAAGACCCAGAAAAACCATAAAAAAAAGAGTCAGCCTAAACAACCTTATTTTAGTGTTTTCGTGTCTCACATTTATTTGCAAGTTAAACACAAGAATTTATTGTTATGGAACGTTTTGAGACAAAACAAAAATTTGAGTTCTACTTATAAGTGAACAAAAGACGGCATACTCAACCATTGATTTTTCCAGATTATCTGCTTATTCCAAAAGACCCAGAAAAATCATTAAAAAAAGAGTCAGCCTAAACAACCTTATTTTAGTGTTTTCGTGTCTCACAATTATTTGCAAGTTAAGCACAAGAATTTATTGTTATGGAACGTTTCGAGAAGAAATAAAATTCGACAGTTCTATTAAAACGAGAACAAAAGATGGCGCACTCATTCATTGATTTTCCCAGAGTATCTGCTGGTTCCAAAAGACCCAGAAAAACCATTAAAAAAAGAGTCAGCCTAAACAACATTATTTTAGTGTTTTCGTGTCTCACATTTATTTGCAAGTTAAGCACAAGAATTTATTGTTATGGAACGTATCGAGACGAAACAAAAATTTGAGTTCTACTTAAAAGTGAACAAAAGACGGCACACTCAACCATTGATTTTTCCAGATTATCTGCTTGTTCCAAAAGACCCAGAAAAACCATTAAAAAAAGAGTCAGCCTAAACAACCTTATTTTAGTGTTTTCGTGTCTCACATATATTTGCAAGTTAAGCACAAGAATTTATTGTTATGGAACGTTTCGAGAAGAAACAAAATTCGACAGTTCTATTAAAACGAGAACAAAAGATGGCGCACTCATTCATTGATTTTCCCAGAGTATCTGCTGGTTCCAAAAGACCCAGAAAAACCATTAAAAAAAGAGTCAGCCTAAACAACCTTATTTTAGTGTTTTCGTGTCTCACATTTATTTGCAAGTTAAGCACAAGAATGTATTGTTATGGAACGTTTTGAGACGAAACAAAATTCGACAGTTCTATTAAAACGAGAACAAAAGATGGCGCATTCATTCATTGATTTTCCCAGAGTATCTGCTGGTTCCAAAAGACCCAGAAAAACCATTAAAAAAAGAGTCAGCCTAAACAACCTTATTTTAGTGTTTTCCTGTCTCACATTTATTTGCAAGTAAAGCACAAGAATTTATTGTTATGAAACGTTTTGAGACGAAACAAAAATTTGAGTTCTACTTAAAAGTGAACAAAAGACGGCACACTCAACCATTGATTTTTCCAGATTATCTGCTTGTTCCAAAAGACCCAGAAAAACCATTAAAAAAAGAGTCAGCCTAAACAACCTTATTTTAGTGTTTTCGTGTGTCACAATTATTTGCAAGTTAAGCACAAGATTTTATTTTTATGGAACGTATCGAGACGAAACAAAAATTTGTGTTCTACTAATAAGTGAACAAACGACGGCGCACTCATTCATTTATTCTTTCAGATAATCTGCTGTTTTTAAAAAACAAAGAAAAACTATTAAAAAAAGAGTCTTAATCAACCTTATTTTTAGTGTTTTCGTGTCTTACATTTATTTGCAAGTTAAGCACAAGAATTTATTGTTATGGAACGTTTTGAGACGAAACAAAAATTTGAGTTCTACTTAAAAGTGAACAAAAGACGGCACACTCAACCATTGATTTTTCCAGATTATCTGCTTGTTCCAAAAGACCCAGAAAAACCATTAAAAAAAGAGTCAGCCTAAGCAACCTTATTTTAGTGTTTTCGTGTCTCACATATATTTGCAAGTTAAGCACAAGAATTTATTGTTATGGAACGTTTTGAGACGAAACAAAAATTTGAGTTCTACTTAAAAGTGAACAAAAGACGGCACACTCAACCATTGATTTTTCCAGATTATCTGCTTGTTCCAAAAGACCCAGAAAAACCATTAAAAAAAGAGTCAGCCTAAACAACCTTATTTTAGTGTTTTCGTGTCTCACATATATTTGCAAGTTAAGCACAAGAATTTATTGTTATGGAACGTTTCGAGAAGAAACAAAATTCGACAGTTCTATTAAAACGAGAACAAAAGATGGCGCACTCATTCATTGATTTTCCCAGAGTATCTGCTGGTTCCAAAAGACCCAGAAAAACCATTAAAAAAAGAGTCAGCCTTATTTTAGTGTTTTCGTGTCTCACATTTAGTTGCAAGTTAAGCACAAGAATGTATTGTTATGGAACGTTTTGAGACGAAACAAAGTTCGACAGTTCTATTAAAACGAGAACAAAAGATGGCGCACTCATTCATTGATTTTCCCAGAGTATCTGCTGGTTCCAAAAGACCCAGAAAAACCATTAAAAAAAGAGTCAGCCTAAACAACCTTATTTTAGTGTTTTCGTGATTCACATTTATTTGCAAGTTAAGCACAAGAATTTATTGTTATGGAACGTTTTGAGACGAAACAAAAATTTGAGTTCTACTTAAAAGTGAACAAAAGACGGCACACTCAACCATTGATTTTTCCAGATTATCTGCTTGTTCCAAAAGACCCAGAAAAACCATTAAAAAAAGAGTCAGCCTATGCAACCTTATTTTAGTGTTTTCGTGTCTCACATATATTTGCAAGTTAAGCACAAGATTTTATTTTTATGGAACGTATCGAGACGAAACAAAAATTTGTGTTCTACTAATAAGTGAACAAACGACGGCGCACTCATTCATTTATTCTTTCAGATAATCTGCTTTTTTTAAAAAACAAAGAAAAACTATTAAAAAAAGAGTCAGCTTAATCAACCTTATTTTTAGTGTTTTCGTGTCTTACATTTATTTGCAAGTTAAGCACAAGAATTTATTGTTATGGAACGTTTTGAGACGAAACAAAAATTTGAGTTTTACTTAAAAGTGAACAAAAGACGGCACACTCAACCATTGATTTTTGCAGATTATCTGCTTGTTCCAAAAGACCCAGAAAAACCATTAAAAAAAAGTCAGCCTAAGCAACCTTATTTTAGTGTTTTCGTGTCTCACATATATTTGCAAGTTAAGCACAAGAATTTATTGTTATGGAACGTTTTGAGACGAAACAAAAATTTGAGTTTTACTTAAAAGTGAACAAAAGACGGCACACTCAACCATTGATTTTTCCAGATTATCTGCTTGTTCCAAAAGACCCAGAAAAACCATTAAAAAAAGAGTCAGCCTATGCAACCTTATTTTAGTGTTTTCGTGTCTCACATATATTTGCAAGTTAAGCACAAGAATTTATTGTTATGGAACGTTTTGAGACGAAACAAAAATTTGAGTTCTACTTAAAAGTGAACAAAAGATGGCACACTCAACCATTGATTTTTCCAGATTATCTGCTTGTTCCAAAAGACCCAGAAAAACCATTAAAAAAAGAGTCAGCCTAAACAACCTTATTTTAGTGTTTTCGTGTCTCACATATATTTGCAAGTTAAGCACAAGAATATATTGTTATGGAACGTTTCGAGAAGCAACAAAATTCAACAGTTCTATTAAAACGATAACAAAAGATGGCACACTCAACCATTGATTTTTCCAGATTATCTGCTTGTTCCAAAAGACCCAGAAAAACCATTAAAAAAAGAGTCAGCCTAAACAACCTTATTTTAGTGTTTTCGTGTCTCACATTTATTTGCAAGTTAAGCACAAGAATTTATTGTTATGGAACGTTTCGAGAAGAAACAAAATTCGACAGTTCTATTAAAACGAGAACAAAAGATGGCGCACTCATTCATTGATTTTCCCAGAGTATCTGCTGGTTCCAAAAGACCCAGAAAAACCATTAAAAAAAGAGTCAGCCTAAACAACCTTATTTTAGTGTTTTCGTGATTCACATTTATTTGCAAGTTAAGCACAAGAATTTATTGTTATGGAACGTTTCGAGAAGAAACAAAATTCGACAGTTCTATTAAAACGAGAACAAAAGATGGCACACTCAACCATTGATTTTTTCAGATTATCTGCTTGTTCCAAAAGACCCAGAAAAACCATTAAAAAAAGAGACAGCCTATGCAACCTTATTTTAGTGTTTTCGTGTCTCACATATATTTGCAAGTTAAGCACAAGAATTTATTGTTATTGAACGTTTTGAGAAGAAACAAAATTGGACAGTTCTATTAAAACGAGAACAAAAGATGGCACACTCAACCATTGATTTTTCCAGATTATCTGCTTGTTCCAAAAGACCCAGAAAAACCATTAAAAAAAGAGTCAGCCTAAACAACCTTATTTTAGTGTTTTCGTGTCTCACATATATTTGCAAGTTAAGCACAAGAATTTATTGTTATGGAACGTTTCGAGAAGAAACAAAATTCGACAGTTCTATTAAAACGAGAACAAAAGATGGCACACTCAACCATTGATTTTTCCAGATTATCTGCTTGTTCCAAAAGACCCAGAAAAACCATTAAAAAAAGAGTCAGCCTAAACAACCTTATTTTAGTGTTTTCGTGTCTCACATATATTTGCAAGTTAAGCACAAGAATATATTGTTATGGAACGTTTCGAGAAGCAACAAAATTCAACAGTTCTATTAAAACGATAACAAAAGATGGCGCACTCATTCATTGATTTTCCCAGAGTATCTGCTGGTTCCAAAAGACCCAGAAAAACCATTAAAAAAAGAGTCAGCCTAAACAACCATATTTTAGTGTTTTCGTGATTCACATTTATTTGCAAGTTAAGCACAAGAATTTATTGTTATTGAACGTTTTGAGAAGAAACAAAATTGGACAGTTCTATTAAAACGAGAACAAAAGATGGCACACTCAACCATTGATTTTTCCAGATTATCTGCTTGTTCCAAAAGAACCAGAAAAACCATTAAAAAAAAGAGTCAGCCTATGCAACCTTATTTTAGTGTTTTCGTGTCTCACATATATTTGCAAGTTAAGCACAAGAATTTATTGTTATTGAACGTTTTGAGAAGAAACAAAATTCGACAGTTCTATTAAAACGAGAACAAAAGATGGCACACTCAACCATTGATTTTTCCAGATTATCTGCTTGTTCCAAAAGACCCAGAAAAACCATTAAAAAAAGAGTCAGCCTAAACAACCTTATTTTAGTGTTTTCGTGTCTCACATATATTTGCAAGTTTTTTTTTTTTTTTTTTTTTTTTTTAACGTTGCTTTTATTTCTTGAATCTTCTCTTTGCGAGACTAACAAGAGGTGTATCAAATCTTATATTTTTAACTTAACTAACAGTCATATTGACTGATACGGAGTTAGACGGCCCTAAAAATCGATTGCTGGGTTGGGAGGTCGTTGCGTCTAAGGCGGGATACGCTAGAAACCCGAGTCAATCCCCGAGCGAGAAAATTTGGGTGCGAAGACAGTTTTTCTTTGTATGACTCTTTTTGCTTCTGGATTTCGTCTTTCACTGCGAGGATGCCCAGATCCCGGTGGATGTTTTCGTTGCGAACATACCAAGGTGCCCCTGTGATAGTTCTCAGGATTTTTGATTGTGCGCGCTGTATGATGTCTATGTTGCTGCTGCTCGCGTTCCCCCACAGCTGGGAGCCATACGTCCAGATTGGCTTTAGGACTGAATTGTACAGTAGTAGCTTGTAGTCCAGGCACAGTGGCGATCGTGAGTTTATGATCCAGTGGAGGCTGCTGGCTTTCAGTTTTAGATGCATCTTTTTGCATTCGATGTGCTTACGCCAGGTAAGTCGTCTATCAAGGTGAACGCCAAGGTACGTTACGTCGTTAGCTTGAGGGATCTGCATACCGTTTAGTAAAAGCGGAGGGCATGTTTGTCTATTAAGAGTAAACGTTAGATGTTTACACTTTTGTTCGTTTTTTTTAATGCGCCAGTCGGACAGCCACCTTTCCACTATTGTGAGATGATTAGCCAGTTGGGTTGTTGCCTGCGTTGGGCATCTGGAGCGACTAAGAATAGCGGTATCATCGGCGAACGTTGACGTTGTTAGTTGTGCGCTCGTAGGAATATCCGCAGTATACAAAGCATATAGACACGGCCCGAGTGCGCTTCCCTGTGGAACTCCAGCTTCGATGGTGTAGTCGCCCGAAGTAGCTGCGTTGCATCTCACTGAGAATACCCTATTGAAGAGGTATGATTCCAGTAGCTTGTGGGTGTATGTTGGCAAATACGTTTTAATTTTGTGCATGAGTCCGATGAGCCAAACTCGGTCGAAAGCTTGAGATACGTCGAGGAAAATAGCGCTGCAGTATTCTCTTTGTTCGAAGGCTGAGCGTATTTCGGATGTTAATCTGTTCACTTGTTCGATGGTTCCATGGTTTCTTCGAAAGCCAAATTGGTGTGCCGGGATGATATTGCAAGCTTCCAGATGTGGTATTATGCGAGTTAACAAGCATTTTTCAAACAGTTTAGACAAACAAGATAGAAGGCTTATTGGTCTGTATGATGACGGAATTGTGTGGTCTTTTCCAGGCTTCGGTATCATTATAATAATGGATTTCTTCCACTTTTTTGGGAAATAGCCAAGATTAATGATTCCATTAAATAGTTTGCAGACGACCTCTATAGCGCATTTTGGAAGTTCGATCAGCATCTTTGGGGTCAATAGGTCACCACCGGGAGCCTTTTTTGGTTTTAGCCCTCTTATGACTTTTTCGATTTCGTTCGGCCGGAATGGAGGTGCGGCTGGCTGAGGGGAGGACTCTGGCTGAATTACTGGCAGGAGGAATGAATTTGAGGCTGGGTTTGGCTGGAAGACACTTTGGAGATGTGTGGCGAATGTTTCAGCTCGGTCTTCGTTGCTGCGAGCCCAGCATCTCGAAGAGTTTCTTATCGGGGTGGTCGTTTCAATTGGGGCACTAAGATTTGGGTGGGCCCTCCACAGGGGGTACTTTGTGCTTGTTGGCGAGAGATTCTGGATGTACCTCAGCTGTGCATTTTCTTCCTGTTGGTGAAGAGCCTGGTCGAGTGATCGGGTTGCTTCCTTAAGGCGTTGTTTTGAAGCTGGTGATCTGCTGTTTTGCCAATCACGACGCGTGCGCCTCTTTTCTCGCACGAGCTGTTCGATTTGCTGATTAGATTTGAAGTGTTTGTTTCGGTCTACTTCTTTCCTATGAGGAGTAGAGATTTTAGCTGCCGCAACGAGTACTTCTTCCAGGGCGCTCGTAGTGTAGTCGATGTCCGATTCCATGTTAAAATCCGGGGCGAGTTCTATGTGGGCACTCACGTACTTTTTGTATTTTAGCCAGTTTGTTTTTGTCGTCGTCAGACTGAAGGGGTGTTCGGTTATTTCTGGGCTTTGAAGAAGCGTTAGAAGCACAGGCGAGTGGTCTGATGATAAGTCCGAGACTGCTTTGGCACTTATTAGATTGCGAGGTATGTTTTTTGTCACTGCAAAATCAATAAGGTCTGGGAGCTTTCGTGAGTCTGTTGGCCAGTATGTGGGACTTCCAGGGGAAACGTAGTCCAGTTTATTTTTCACATTTATAATTGCATTGTACAGTGGACCGAATGAGGATCTCGCAGCTTTGGCGAAGAAGACGTCTGGCGTGGTTTTTGACGAAACGTACGCATTCTATGGATTTTGGTTGCGCGTTGCGGTCGCTTGAGGCATGCGACTCTTCAACTCCTTATACACAATACATCCTCTATAGTTTGCCGTATGGCTGCCTCCGCAGTTTCCACATTTCTTCACGGTACTGTCCTTGTTTGTAGTGCAGCAAGCGGACTTGTGGGCGTCCCCGCAGACTACACAGACAGCCCGAAGTGTGCAGTAAGACCTTGTGTGTCCATACTCTTGACATTAGTGCATTGCACTGGACCGTTACGTTTATGTGGCTCTTCAACAGTGATTTTCCGATGCAAAAGATATTGCAGGTTGTAGATTGGGTGGACTTCGTTCTTCTTCAGCGACCTGCTTTCAGGCTCGAGCTCGACCTTGAAGAGGGGTTGTGGCTTTTTATCTTTATTTAGAATGTTAATAACATTCTTGGCGGCGAAGCCCTTTTCTTTAAGGGCGGTTTTTATTTCCTCGGCGGTAACATCGGGTTCTATTCCCTTTACTACCACTTGTAGGCCCTTACTGCTTTTCAGCTGGTACGTGTAATAGTTTTTCTGTACAGTGTCCAGATATTTTGACACTATTCGGAAGTGCTCTTCAGTCTTGGTTTGCACCTTTGTTTCATGGATGTTCCCTTTGATAAGCGGAACAACATGAAAGTTTTCACCGTTCCCGATCAACGACGCAATTTTGTTGACCAGGGCACTCGAGCTTTTTTCCCTAATATAGATTGGAGGGGGCTTGGGTTTTTTTGCGGTGTCTTGGGCTGGTTGGTTTTCCTCAGCCTCCGCCAGTAGGGCAAATCTGTTAGTAGTGGATCTGTCTGGTTCATTATCGTTATTCAGGACACGGTTAATTTTTGTTTTGTTGCCTGCCGGATTACTCTGCGGGCTAAGCTTGCGCTTAATTTGGATGTAGCGATCCATTCCAGTCTGTGTGGCCGTTGCCGCTTTGGCACTTTCCGAGGTTGTTGTTTTTGTACTCGCTGTAGTCGTTGACGTCGTGGTACTTTGAGTTGCAGGGGTTTTCGCTGTTGTTGCAGAAGTTGTAGCGCTGCTTGTTGTTGGTGCGAAATTTGTTTCCGATATTGGAGGGGGGGTTTTACACTGCGAACTCCATGACGCGGGAGTCGGAGTGAGCAGAGCGGGTGAGCAAGACCGTGCCCTTTGGGTTTCAGCGGTCAGTAAAGCCGGGTTGCTTTTAAGCGCCGATTTTTCCACTTCGGTATCGCGGGTTGAAAAGTAAGAGTAGAAGCCGTCTCTTTGGTTCACTGAATTTCTACGCTCGTTCTTTTGGTCGTTGCTCAATGAGCTCATTGCGTGGTACGTATTTTTTTTTTTCAACAATGCACTAGTTTTGGTTTAGCACATTACAACTGTTACAAAAAAAAAAGCTTGTCTGTCGCTTTTAATAAATTGTATTTCAGTGTCTTTTCGCTTATATTGGCGAAAATATAAGCAAAGTGAAGTTTTCCCGGAGCTCGGACAAAGCACGTCCGCTCAGTTCGGTAGTTCGATTACGATTCGATTCAAATAAATGTGTCTCACATTTATTTGCAAGTTTAGCACAAGAATGTATTGTTATGGAACGTTTTGAGACGAAACAAAAATTTGAGTTCTACTTAAAAGTGAACAAAAGACGGCACACTCAACCATTGATTTTTCCAGATTATCTGCTTGTTCCAAAAGACCCAGAAAAACCATTAAAAAAAGAGTCAGCCTAAACAACCTTATTTTAGTGTTTTCGTGTCTCACATATATTTGCAAGTTAAGCACAAGAATATATTGTTATGGAACGTTTCGAGAAGAAACAAAATTCGACAGTTCTATTAAAACGAGAACAAAAGATGGCGCACTCATTCATTGATTTTCCCAGAGTATCTGCTGGTTCCAAAAGACCCAGATAAACCATTAAAAAAAGAGTCAGCCTAAACAACCTTATTTTAGTGTTTTCGTGATTCACATTTTTTTCATTTTCGCAGAGTATCTGCTGGATCCAAAAGACCCAGAAAAACCATTAAAAATAGAGTCAGCCTAAACAACCTTATTTTAATGTTTTCGTGTCTCACATTTATTTGCAAGTTAAGCACAAGAATTTATTGTTATGGAACGTTTTGAGACGAAACAAAAATTTGAGTTCTACTTAAAAGTGAACAAAAGACGGCACACTCAAACATTGATTTTTCCAGATTATCTGCTTGTTCCAAAAGACCCAGAAAAACCATTAAAAAAAGAGTCAGCCTAAACAACCTTATTTTAGTGTTTTCGTGTCTCACAATTATTTGCAAGTTAAGCACAAGATTTTATTTTTATGGAACTTATCGAGACGAAACAAAAATTTGTGTTCTACTAATAAGTGAACAAACGACGGCGCACTCATTCGTTTATTCTTTCAGATAATCTGCTTGTTCTAAAAAACAAAGAAAAACTATTAAAAAAAGAGTCAGCTTAAACAACCTTATTTTTAGTGTTTTCGTGTCTTACATTTATTTGAAGTTAAGCACAAGAATTTATTGTTATGGAACGTTTTGAGACCAAACAAAAATTTGAGTTTTACTTAAAAGTGAACAAAAGACGGCACACTCAACCATTGATTTTTGCAGATTATCTGCTTGTTCCAAAAGACCCAGAAAAACCATTAAAAAAAGAGTCAGCCTAAGCAACCTTATTTTAGTGTTTTCGTGTCTCACATATATTTTCAAGTTAAGCACAAGAATTTATTGTTATGGAACGTTTTGAGACGAAACAAAAATTGGAGTTTTACTTAAAAGTGAACAAAAGACGGCACACTCAACCATTGATTTTTGCAGATTATCTGCTTGTTCCAAAAGACCCAGAAAAACAATTAAAAAAAGAGTCAGCCTATGCAACCTTATTTTATTGTTTTCGTTTCTCACATATATTTGAAAGTTAAGCACAAGAATTTATTGTTATGGAACGTTTCGAGAAAAAATAAAATTCGACAGTTCTATTAAAACGAGAACAAACGATGGCACACTCAACCATTGATTTTTCCAGATTATCTGCTTGTTCCAAAAGACCCAGAAAAACCATTAAAAAAAGAGTCAGCCTAAACAACTTTATTTTAGTGTTTTCGTGTCTCACAATTATTTGCAAGTTAAGCACAAGATTTTGTTTTTATGGAACGTGTCGAGCCGAAACAAAAATTTGTGTTCCACTAATAAGTGAACAAACGACGGCGCACTCATTCGTTTATTCTTTCAGATAATCTTCTTGTTCTAAAAAACAAAGAAAAACTATTAAAAAAAGAGTCAGCCTAAACAACCTTATTTCAGTGTTTTCGTGTCTCACATTTATTTGCAAGTTAAGCACAAGAATTTATTGTTAAGGAACGTATCGAGACGAAACAAAAATTTTAGTTCTACTAAAAACTGAGCACAAGAAGGTGAACTACACCATTGATTTTCCCAGATTATCTGCTTGTTCCAAAAGACCCAGAAAAACCATTAAAAAAAGAGTCAGCCTAAACAACCTTATTTTAGTGTTTTCCTGTCTCACATTTATTTGCAAGTTAAGCACAAGAATTTATTGTTATGGAACGTTTCGAGACGAAACAAAAATTTGAGTTCTACTTAAAAGTGAACAAAAGACGGCACACTCAACCATTGATTTTTCCAGATTATCTGCTTGTTCCAAAAGACCCAGAAAAACCATTAAAAAAAGAGTCAGCCTAAACAACCTTATTTTAGTGTTTTCGTGTCTCACAATTATTTGCAAGTTTAGCACAAGATTTTGTTTTTATGGAACGTGTCGAGCCGAAACAAAAATTTGTGTTCCACTAATAAGTGAACAAACGACGGCGCACTCATTCGTTTATTCTTTCAGATAATCTGCTTGTTCTAAAAAACAAAGAAAAACTATTAAAAAAAGAGTCAGCCTAAACAACCTTATTTCAGTGTTTTCGTGTCACACATTTATTTGCAAGTTAAGCACAAGAATTTATTGGTAAGGAACGTATCGAGACGAAACAAAAATTTTAGTTCTACTAAAAACAGCACAAGAAGGTAAACTACACCATTGATTTTCCCAGATTATCTGCTTGTTCCAAAAGACCCAGAAAAACCATTAAAAAAAGAGTCAGCCTAAACAACCTTATTTTAGTGTTTTCGTGTCTCACATTTATTTGCAAGTTAAGCACAAGAATTTATTGTTATGGAACGTTTTGAGACGAAACAAAAATTTGAGTTCTACTTAAAAGTGAACAAAAGACGGCACACTGAACCATTGATTTTTCCAGATTATCTGCTTGTTCCAAAAGACCCAGAAAAACCATTAAAAAAAGAGTCAGCCTAAACAACCTTATTTTAGTGTTTTCGTGTCTCACATATATTTGCAAGTTAAGCACAAGAATTTATTGTTATTAAACGTTTTGAGAAGAAACAAAATTGGACAGTTCTATTAAAACGAGAACAAAAGATGGCACACTCAACCATTGATTTTTCCAGATTATCTGCTTGTTCCAAAAGAACCAGAAAAACCATTAAAAAAAAGAGTCAGCCTAAACAACCTTATTTTAGTATTTTCGTGTCTCACATATATTTGCAAGTTAAGCACAAGAATTTATTGTTATTGAACGTTTAGAGAAGAAACAAAATTCGACAGTTCTATTAAAACGAGAACAAAAGATGGCGCACTCATTCATTGATTTTCCTAGAGTATCTGCTTGTTCCAAAAGACCCAGAAAAACCATTAAAAAAAGAGTCAGCCTAAGCAACCTTATTTTAGTGTTTTCGTGTCTCACATATATTTGCAAGTTAAGCACAAGAATTTATTGTTATTGAACGTTTTGAGAAGAAACAAAATTGGACAGTTCTATTAAAACGAGAACAAAAGATGGCACACTCAACCATTGATTTTTCCAGATTATCTGCTTGTTCCAAAAGAACCAGAAAAACCATTAAAAAAAAGAGTCAGCCTATGCAACCTTGTTTTAGTGTTTTCGTGTCTCACATATATTTGCAAGTTAAGCACAAGAATTTATTGTTATTGAACGTTTTGAGAAGAAACAAAATTGGACAGTTCTATTAAAACGAGAACAAAAGATGGCACACTCAACCATTGATTTTTCCAGATTATCTGCTTGTTCCAAAAGACCCAGAAAAACCTTAAAAAAAAGAGTCAGCCTAAACAACCTTATTTTAGTGTTTTCGTGGCTCACATATATTTGCAAGTTAAGCACAAGAATATATTGTTATGGAACGTTTCGAGAAGAAACAAAATTCGACAGATCTATTAAAACGAGAACAAAAGATGGCACACTCAACCATTGATTTTTCCAGATTATCTGCTTGTTCCAAAAGACCCAGAAAAACCATTAAAAAAAAAGTCAGCCTAAACAACCTTATTTTAGTGTTTTCGTGTCTCACATATATTTGCAAGTTAAGCACAAGAATATATTGTTATTGAACGTTTCGAGAAGAAACAAAATTCAACAGTTCTATTAAAACGAGAACAAAAGATGGCGCACTCATTCATTGATTTTCCCAGAGTATCTGCTGGTTCCAAAAGACCCAGATAAACCATTAAAAAAAGAGTCAGCCTAAACAACCTTATTTTAGTGTTTTCGTGATTCTCATTTATTTGCAAGTTAAGCACAAGAATTTATTGTTATTGAACGTTTTGAGAAGAAACAAAATTGGACAGTTCTATTAAAACGAGAACAAAAGATGGCACACTCAACCATTGATTTTTCCAGATTATCTGCTTGTTCCAAAAGAACCAGAAAAACCATTAAAAAAAAGAGTCAGCCTATGCAACCTTATTTTAGTGTTTTCGTGTCTCACATATATTTGCAAGTTAAGCACAAGAATTTATTGTTATTGAACGTTTTGAGAAGAAACAAAATTGGACAGTTCTATTAAAACGAGAACAAAAGATGGCACACTCAACCATTGATTTTTCCAGATTATCTGCTTGTTCCAAAAGACCCAGAAAACCATTAAAAAAAGAGTCAGCCTAAACAACCTTATTTTATTGTTTTCGTGTCTCACATATATTTGCAAGTTTTTTTTTTTTTTTTTTTTTTTTTTTAACGTTGCTTTTATTTCTTGAATCTTCTCTTTGCGAGACTAACAAGAGGTGTATCAAATCTTATATTTTTAACTTAACTAACAGTCATATTGACTGATACGGAGTTAGACGGCCCTAAAAATCGATTGCTGGGTTGGGAGGTCGTTGCGTCTAAGGCGGGATACGCTAGAAACCCGAGTCAATCCCCGAGCGAGAAAATTTGGGTGCGAAGACAGTTTTTCTTTGTATGACTCTTTTTGCTTCTGGATTTCGTCTTTCACTGCGAGGATGCCCAGATCCCGGTGGATGTTTTCGTTGCGAACATACCAAGGTGCCCCTGTGATAGTTCTCAGGATTTTTGATTGTGCGCGCTGTATGATGTCTATGTTGCTGCTGCTCGCGTTCCCCCACAGCTGGGAGCCATACGTCCAGATTGGCTTTAGGACTGAATTGTACAGTAGTAGCTTGTAGTCCAGGCACAGTGGCGATCGTGAGTTTATGATCCAGTGGAGGCTGCTGGCTTTCAGTTTTAGATGCATCTTTTTGCATTCGATGTGCTTACGCCAGGTAAGTCGTCTATCAAGGTGAACGCCAAGGTACGTTACGTCGTTAGCTTGAGGGATCTGCATACCGTTTAGTAAAAGCGGAGGGCATGTTTGTCTATTAAGAGTAAACGTTAGATGTTTACACTTTTGTTCGTTTATTTTAATGCGCCAGTCGGACAGCCACCTTTCCACTATTGTGAGATGATTAGCCAGTTGGGTTGTTGCCTGCGTTGGGCATCTGGAGCGACTAAGAATAGCGGTATCATCGGCGAACGTTGACGTTGTTAGTTGTGCGCTCGTAGGAATATCCGCAGTATACAAAGCATATAGACACGGCCCGAGTGCGCTTCCCTGTGGAACTCCAGCTTCGATGGTGTAGTCGCCCGAAGTAGCTGCGTTGCATCTCACTGAGAATACCCTATTGAAGAGGTATGATTCCAGTAGCTTGTGGGTGTATGTTGGCAAATACGTTTTAATTTTGTGCATGAGTCCGATGAGCCAAACTCGGTCGAAAGCTTGAGATACGTCGAGGAAAATAGCGCTGCAGTATTCTCTTTGTTCGAAGGCTGAGCGTATTTCGGATGTTAATCTGTTCACTTGTTCGATGGTTCCATGGTTTCTTCGAAAGCCAAATTGGTGTGCCGGGATGATATTGCAAGCTTCCAGATGTGGTATTATGCGAGTTAACAAGCATTTTTCAAACAGTTTAGACAAACAAGATAGAAGGCTTATTGGTCTGTATGATGACGGAATTGTGTGGTCTTTTCCAGGCTTCGGTATCATTATAATAATGGATTTCTTCCACTTTTTTGGGAAATAGCCAAGATTAATGATTCCATTAAATAGTTTGCAGACGACCTCTATAGCGCATTTTGGAAGTTCGATCAGCATCTTTGGGGTCAATAGGTCACCACCGGGAGCCTTTTTTGGTTTTAGCCCTCTTATGACTTTTTCGATTTCGTTCGGCCGGAATGGAGGTGCGGCTGGCTGAGGGGAGGACTCTGGCTGAATTACTGGCAGGAGGAATGAATTTGAGGCTGGGTTTGGCTGGAAGACACTTTGGAGATGTGTGGCGAATGTTTCAGCTCGGTCTTCGTTGCTGCGAGCCCAGCATCTCGAAGAGTTTCTTATCGGGGTGGTCGTTTCAATTGGGGCACTAAGATTTGGGTGGGCCCTCCACAGGGGGTACTTTGTGCTTGTTGGCGAGAGATTCTGGATGTACCTCAGCTGTGCATTTTCTTCCTGTTGGTGAAGAGCCTGGTCGAGTGATCGGGTTGCTTCCTTAAGGCGTTGTTTTGAAGCTGGTGATCTGCTGTTTTGCCAATCACGACGCGTGCGCCTCTTTTCTCGCACGAGCTGTTCGATTTGCTGATTAGATTTGAAGTGTTTGTTTCGGTCTACTTCTTTCCTATGAGGAGTAGAGATTTTAGCTGCCGCAACGAGTACTTCTTCCAGGGCGCTCGTAGTGTAGTCGATGTCCGATTCCATGTTAAAATCCGGGGCGAGTTCTATGTGGGCACTCACGTACTTTTTGTATTTTAGCCAGTTTGTTTTTGTCGTCGTCAGACTGAAGGGGTGTTCGGTTATTTCTGGGCTTTGAAGAAGCGTTAGAAGCACAGGCGAGTGGTCTGATGATAAGTCCGAGACTGCTTTGGCACTTATTAGATTGCGAGGTATGTTTTTTGTCACTGCAAAATCAATAAGGTCTGGGAGCTTTCGTGAGTCTGTTGGCCAGTATGTGGGACTTCCAGGGGAAACGTAGTCCAGTTTATTTTTCACATTTATAATTGCATTGTACAATTGTCTTCCTTTGGGAGTCACTAGACGTGATCCCCAGTGCGTATGTTTGGCGTTGTAGTCTCCTGCGGCTATAAATCGATCCCCAAGTGAATTGTAGAAGTCCATAAATTGTCCTTCCGAGATTGAGAAGCGAGGAGGGCAGTAAACGGCAGAAATTGAAAGGATTCCGTTGCTTGACTGAATTTGTATCGATGTGGCCTGCAAGAAGTTTGTTGCAAACCTTTTGTGAAAATGGTGTTTAATTCGTTCTCTGATTAGAACTCCAGTTCCGCCGTGGGCTTTCCCATCTGGATGATCTGTGCGGTAGATTGTGTAGCCTCTTATATGAAAGTTGTATTTGCTTGTAAGATGCGTTTCCACCAGTAGCATAACGTCAATATGGTTTTCGGTCAAGAATTGTGACAATTCTAGTTTATGCCGTGAGACACCATTGGCGTTCCACATTGATATTCGTAGCGCCTGCATAGATTATTTGGACTGTTGTGCTACGAGCAGCTGTATCACCATGTTCTGGTTTTGAACAAGCGTTTGCATGGTCGTTTTCATGAATGACATAAGCTCCATCATACTTTGTTGGAGGGTAAGCATCATAGTTTCCGTTTTGCTGTGTGGCTGTTCTGGGGCCTGTTGAGCGCTTTGAGAGTTAGGCTGAATTGGAATTTCCCTTCCAGATCGTAGAGCATCGGCATAGGAGAAGCCGTTGGTGGTGTTTAGTGGACCGAATGAGGATCTCGCAGCTTTGGCGAAGAAGACGTCTGGCGTGGTTTTTGACGAAACGTACGCATTCTGTGGATTTTGGTTGCGCGTTGCGGTCGCTTGAGGCATGCGACTCTTCAACTCCTTATACACAATACATCCTCTATAGTTTGCCGTATGGCTGCCTCCGCAGTTTCCACATTTCTTCACGGTACTGTCCTTGTTTGTAGTGCAGCAAGCGGACTTGTGGGCGTCCCCGCAGACTACACAGACAGCCCGAAGTGTGCAGTAAGACCTTGTGTGTCCATACTCTTGACATTAGTGCATTGCACTGGACCGTTACGTTTATGTGGCTCTTCAACAGTGATTTTCCGATGCAAAAGATATTGCAGGTTGTAGATTGGGTGGACTTCGTTCTTCTTCAGCGACCTGCTTTCAGGCTCGAGCTCGACCTTGAAGAGGGGTTGTGGCTTTTTATCTTTATTTAGAATGTTAATAACATTCTTGGCGGCGAAGCCCTTTTCTTTAAGGGCGGTTTTTATTTCCTCGGCGGTAACATCGGGTTCTATTCCCTTTACTACCACTTGTAGGCCCTTACTGCTTTTCAGCTGGTACGTGTAATAGTTTTTCTGTACAGTGTCCAGATATTTTGACACTATTCGGAAGTGCTCTTCAGTCTTGGTTTGCACCTTTGTTTCATGGATGTTCCCTTTGATAAGCGGAACAACATGAAAGTTTTCACCGTTCCCGATCAACGACGCAATTTTGTTGACCAGGGCACTCGAGCTTTTTTCCCTAATATAGATTGGAGGGGGCTTGGGTTTTTTTGCGGTGTCTTGGGCTGGTTGGTTTTCCTCAGCCTCCGCCAGTAGGGCAAATCTGTTAGTAGTGGATCTGTCTGGTTCATTATCGTTATTCAGGACACGGTTAATTTTTGTTTTGTTGCCTGCCGGATTACTCTGCGGGCTAAGCTTGCGCTTAATTTGGATGTAGCGATCCATTCCAGTCTGTGTGGCCGTTGCCGCTTTGGCACTTTCCGAGGTTGTTGTTTTTGTACTCGCTGTAGTCGTTGACGTCGTGGTACTTTGAGTTGCAGGGGTTTTCGCTGTTGTTGCAGAAGTTGTAGCGCTGCTTGTTGTTGGTGCGAAATTTGTTTCCGATATTGGAGGGGGGGTTTTACACTGCGAACTCCATGACGCGGGAGTCGGAGTGAGCAGAGCGGGTGAGCAAGACCGTGCCCTTTGGGTTTCAGCGGTCAGTAAAGCCGGGTTGCTTTTAAGCGCCGATTTTTCCACTTCGGTATCGCGGGTTGAAAAGTAAGAGTAGAAGCCGTCTCTTTGGTTCACTGAATTTCTACGCTCGTTCTTTTGGTCGTTGCTCAATGAGCTCATTGCGTGGTACGTATTTTTTTTTTTCAACAATGCACTAGTTTTGGTTTAGCACATTACAACTGTTACAAAAAAAAAAGCTTGTCTGTCGCTTTTAATAAATTGTATTTCAGTGTCTTTTCGCTTATATTGGCGAAAATATAAGCAAAGTGAAGTTTTCCCGGAGCTCGGACAAAGCACGTCCGCTCAGTTCGGTAGTTCGATTACGATTCGATTCAAATAAATGTGTCTCACATTTATTTGCAAGTTAAGCACAAGAATGTATTGTTATGGAACGTTTTGAGACGAAACAAAAATTTGAGTTCTACTTAAAAGTGAACAAAAGACGGCACACTCAACCATTGATTTTTCCAGATTATCTGCTTGTTCCAAAAGACCCAGAAAAACCATTAAAAAAAGAGTCAGCCTAAACAACCTTATTTTAGTGTTTTCGTGTCTCACATATATTTGCAAGTTAAGCACAAGAATATATTGTTATGGAACGTTTCGAGAAGAAACAAAATTCGACAGTTCTATTAAAACGAGAACAAAAGATGGCGCACTCATTCATTGATTTTCCCAGAGTATCTGCTGGTTCCAAAAGACCCAGATAAACCATTAAAAAAAGAGTCAGCCTAAACAACCTTATTTTAGTGTTTTCGTGATTCACATTTTTTTTCATTTTCGCAGAGTATCTGCTGGATCCAAAAGACCCAGAAAAACCATTAAAAATAGAGTCAGCCTAAACAACCTTATTTTAATGTTTTCGTGTCTCACATTTATTTGCAAGTTAAGCACAAGAATTTATTGTTATGGAACGTTTTGAGACGAAACAAAAATTTGAGTTCTACTTAAAAGTGAACAAAAGACGGCACACTCAAACATTGATTTTTCCAGATTATCTGCTTGTTCCAAAAGACCCAGAAAAACCATTAAAAAAAGAGTCAGCCTAAACAACCTTATTTTAGTGTTTTCGTGTCTCACAATTATTTGCAAGTTAAGCACAAGATTTTATTTTTATGGAACTTATCGAGACGAAACAAAAATTTGTGTTCTACTAATAAGTGAACAAACGACGGCGCACTCATTCGTTTATTCTTTCAGATAATCTGCTTGTTCTAAAAAACAAAGAAAAACTATTAAAAAAAGAGTCAGCTTAAACAACCTTATTTTTAGTGTTTTCGTGTCTTACATTTATTTGCAAGTTAAGCACAAGAATTTATTGTTATGGAACGTTTTGAGACGAAACAAAAATTTGAGTTTTACTTAAAAGTGAACAAAAGACGGCACACTCAACCATTGATTTTTCCAGATTATCTGCTTGTTCCAAAAGACCCAGAAAAACCATTAAAAAAAGAGTCAGCCTAAGCAACCTTATTTTAGTGTTTTCGTGTCTCACATATATTTGCAAGTTAAGCACAAGAATTTATTGTTATGGAACGTTTTGAGACGAAACAAAAATTGGAGTTTTACTTAAAAGTGAACAAAAGACGGCACACTCAACCATTGATTTTTGCAGATTATCTGCTTGTTCCAAAAGACCCAGAAAAACCATTAAAAAAAGAGTCAGCCTATGCAACCTTATTTTATTGTTTTCGTTTCTCACATATATTTGAAAGTTAAGCACAAGAATTTATTGTTATGGAACGTTTCGAGAAAAAATAAAATTCGACAGTTCTATTAAAACGAGAACAAACGATGGCACACTCAACCATTGATTTTTCCAGATTATCTGCTTGTTCCAAAAGACCCAGAAAAACCATTAAAAAAAGAGTCAGCCTAAACAACTTTATTTTAGTGTTTTCGTGTCTCACAATTATTTGCAAGTTAAGCACAAGATTTTGTTTTTATGGAACGTGTCGAGCCGAAACAAAAATTTGTGTTCCACTAATAAGTGAACAAACGACGGCGCACTCATTCGTTTATTCTTTCAGATAATCTTCTTGTTCTAAAAAACAAAGAAAAACTATTAAAAAAAGAGTCAGCCTAAACAACCTTATTTCAGTGTTTTCGTGTCTCACATTTATTTGCAAGTTAAGCACAAGAATTTATTGTTAAGGAACGTATCGAGACGAAACAAAAATTTTAGTTCTACTAAAAACTGAGCACAAGAAGGTGAACTACACCATTGATTTTCCCAGATTATCTGCTTGTTCCAAAAGACCCAGAAAAACCATTAAAAAAAGAGTCAGCCTAAACAACCTTATTTTAGTGTTTTCGTGTCTCACATTTATTTGCAAGTTAAGCACAAGAATTTATTGTTATGGAACGTTTCGAGACGAAACAAAAATTTGAGTTCTACTTAAAAGTGAACAATTTTCCAGATTATCTGCTTGTTCCAAAAGACCCAGAAAAACCATTAAAAAAAGAGTCAGCCTAAACAACCTTATTTTAGTGTTTTCGTGTCTCACAATTATTTGCAAGTTTAGCACAAGATTTTATTTTTATGGAACGTATCGAGACGAAACAAAAATTTGTGTTCTACTAATAAGTGAACAAACGACGGCGCACTCATTCGTTTATTCTTTCAGATAATCTGCTTGTTCTAAAAAACAAAGAAAAACTATTAAAAAAAGAGTCAGCCTAAACAACCTTATTTTAGTGTTTTCGTGTCTCACATTTATTTGCAAGTTAAGCACAAGAATTTATTGTTATGGAACGTATCGAGACGAAACAAAAATTTTAGTTCTACTAAAAACAGCACAAGAAGGTAAACTACACCATTGATTTTCCCAGATTATCTGCTTGTTCCAAAAGACCCAGAAAAACCATTAAAAAAAGAGTCAGCCTAAACAACCTTATTTTAGTGTTTTCGTGTCTCACATTTATTTGCAAGTTAAGCACAAGAATTTATTGTTATGGAACGTTTTGAGACGAAACAAAAATTTGAGTTCTACTTAAAAGTGAACAAAAGACGGCACACTCAACCATTGATTTTTCCAGATTATCTGCTTGTTCCAAAAGACCCAGAAAAACCATTAAAAAAAGAGTCAGCCTAAACAACCTTATTTTAGTGTTTTCGTGTCTCACATATATTTGCAAGTTAAGCACAAGAATTTATTGTTATGGAACGTTTCGAGAAGAAACAAAATTCGACAGTTCTATTAAAACGAGAACAAAAGATGGCGCACTCATTCATTGATTTTCCCAGAGTATCTGCTGGTTCCAAAAGACCCAGAAAAACCATTAAAAAAAGAGTCAGCCTAAACAACCTTATTTTAGTGTTTTCGTGATTCACATTTATTTGCAAGTTAAGCACAAGAATTTATTGTTATGGAACGTTTTGAGACGAAACAAAAATTTGAGTTCTACTTAAAAGTGAACAAAAGATGGCGCACTCAACCATTGATTTTTCCAGATTATCTGCTTGTTCCAAAAGACCCAGAAAAACTTATAAAAAGAGAGTCAGCCCAAACAACCTTATTTTAATGTTTTCGTGTCTCACATATATTTGCAAGTTAAGCACAAGAATGTATTGTTATGGAACGTTTTGAGAAGAAACAAAATTCGACAGTTCTATTAAAACGAGAACAAAAGATGGCGCACTCATTCATTGATTTTCCCAGAGTATCTGCTGGTTCCAAAAGACCCAGAAAAACCATTAAAAAAAGAGTCAGCCTAAACAACCTTATTTTAGTGTTTTCGTGTCTCACATTTATTTGCAAGTTAAGCACAAGAATTTATTGTTATGGAACGTTTTGAGACGAAACAAAAATTTGAGTTCTACTTAAAAGTGAACAAAAGACGGCACACTCAACCATTGATTTTTCCAGATTATCTGCTTGTTCCAAAAGACCCAGAAAAACCATTAAAAAAAGAGTCAGCCTAAACAACCTTATTTTAGTGTTTTCGTGTCTCACAATTATTTGCAAGTTAAGCACAAGAATTTATTGTTATGGAACGTATCGAGACGAAACAAAAATTTTAGTTCTACTAAAAACTGAGCACAAGAAGGTGAACTACACCATTGATTTTCCCAGATTATCTGCTTGTTCCAAAAGACCCAGAAAAACCATTAAAAAAAGAGTCAGCCTAAACAACCTTATTTTAGTGTTTTCGTGTCTCACATTTATTTTCAAGTTAAGCACAAGAATTTATTGTTATGGAACGTTTTGAGACGAAACAAAAATTTGAGTTCTACTTAAAAGTGAACAAAAGACGGCACACTCAACCATTGATTTTTCCAGATTATCTGCTTGTTCCAAAAGACCCAGAAAAACCATTAAAAAAAGAGTCAGCCCAAACAACCTTATTTTAGTGTTTTCGTGTCTCACAGTTATTTGCAAGTTAAGCACAAGATTTTATTTTTATGGAACGTATCGAGACGAAACAAAAATTTGTGTTCTACTAATAAGTGAACAAACGACGGCGCACTCATTCGTTTATTCTTTCAGATAATCTGCTTGTTCTAAAAAACAAAGAAAAACTATTAAAAAAAGAGTCAGCTTAAACAACCTTATTTTTAGTGTTTTCGTGTCTTACATTTATTTGCAAGTTAAGCACAAGAATTTATTGTTATGGAACGTTTTGAGACGAAACAAAAATTTGAGTTTTACTTAAAAGGAAACAAAAGACGGCACACTCAACCATTGATTTTTGCAGATTATCTGCTTGTTCCAAAAGACCCAGAAAAACCATTAAAAAAAGAGTCAGCCTAAGCAACCTTATTTTAGTGTTTTCGTGTCTCACATATATTTGCAAGTTAAGCACAAGAATTTATTGTTATGGAACGTTTCGAGAAGAAATAAAATTCGACAGTTCTATTAAAACGAGAACAAAAGATGGCACACTCAACCATTGATTTTTTCAGATTATCTGCTTGTTCCAAAAGACCCAGAAAAACCATTAAAAAAAGAGTCAGCCTAAACAACCTTATTTTAGTGTTTTCGTGTCTCACATTTATTTGCAAGTTAAGCACAAGAATTTATTGTTAAGGTACTTATCGAGACGAAACAATAATTTTAGTTCCACGAAAAAGTGAAAAAAAGATGGCGCACTTATTCGTTTATTTTCCCAGAGTATCTGCTTGTTCCAAAAGACTCAGAAAAATTATTAAAAAAGAGTCAGCCTAAACAACCTTATTTTAGTGTTTTCGTGTCTCACATTTATTTGCAAGTTAAGCACAAGAATTTATTGTTATGATACTCATCGAAACGACAAAATAATTTTATTTCCTCTAAAAAGTGAAAAAAAGATGGCGCACTCATTCGTTTATTTTTTCAGTTTATCTGCTTTTTCCAAAAGACCCAGAAATATTATTAAAAAAAGAGTCAGCCTAAACAACCTTATTTTAGTGTTTTCGTGTCTCACATTTATTTTCAAGTTAAGCACAAGAATTTATTGTTATGGAACGTTTTGAGACGAAACAAAAATTTGAGTTCTACTTAAAAGTGAACAAAAGACGGCACACTGAACCATTGATTTTTCCAGATTATCTGCTTGTTCCAAAAGACCCAGAAAAACCATTAAAAAAAGAGTCAGCCTAAACAACCTTATTTTAGTGTTTTCGTGTCTCACATATATTTGCAAGTTAAGCACAAGAATTTATTGTTATGGAACGTTTCGAGAAGAAACAAAATTCGACAGTTCTATTAAAACGAGAACAAAAGATGGCGCACTCATTCATTGATTTTCCCAGAGTATCTGCTGGTTCCAAAAGACCCAAAAAAACCATTAAAAAAGAGTCAGCCTAAACAACCTTATTTTAGTGTTTTCGTGATTCACATTTATTTGCAAGTTAAACACAAGAATTTATTGTTATGGAACGTTTTGAGAAGAAACAAAAATTTGAGTTCTACTTAAAAGTGAACAAAAGACGGCACACTCAACCATTGATTTTTCCAGATTATCTGCTTGTTCCAAAAGACCCAGAAAAACCATTAAAAAAAGAGTCAGCCTAAACAACCTTATTTTAGTGTTTTCGTGTCTCACATTTATTTGCAAGTTAAGCACAAGAATTTATTGTTATGGTACTCATCGAGACGACAAAACAATTTTATTTCCTCTAAAAAGTGAAAAAAAGATGGCGCACTCATTCGTTTATTTTTTCAGTTTATCTGCTTTTTCCAAAAGACCCAGAAAAATTATTAAAAAAAGAGTCAGCCTAAACAACTTTATATTAGTGTTTTCGTGTCTCACATATATTTGCAAGTTAAGCACAAGAATTTATTGTTATGGAACGTTTTGAGACGAAACAAAAATTTGAGTTCTACTTAAAAGTGAACAAAAGACGGCACACTCAACCATTGATTTTTGCAGATTATCTGCTTGTTCCAAAAGACCCAGAAAAACCATTAAAAAAAGAGTCAGCCTAAACAACCTTATTTTAGTGTTTTCGTGTCTCACATATATTTGCAAGTTAAGCACAAGAATTTATTGTTATGTAACGTTTCGAGAAGAAACAAAATTCGACAGTTCTATTAAAACGAGAACAAAAAATGGCGCACTCATTCATTGATTTTCCCAGAGTATCTGCTTGTTCCAAAAGACCCAGAAAAACCATTAAAAAAGAGTCAGCCTAAACAACCTTATTTTAGTGTTTTCGTGATTCACATTTATTTGCAAGTTAAGCACAAGAATTTATTGTTATGGAACGTTTTGAGACGAAACAAAAATTTGAGTTCTACTTAAAAGTGAACAAAAGACGGCACACTCAACCATTGATTTTTCCAGATTATCTGCTGGTTCCAAAAGACCCAGAAAAACCATTATAAAAAGAGTCAGCCTAAACAACCTTATTTTAGTGTTTTCGTGTCTCACATATATTTGCAAGTTAAGCACAAGAATATATTGTTATGGAACGTTTCGAGAAGAAACAAAATTCGACAGTTCTATTAAAACGAGAACAAAAGATGGTGCACTCATTCATTGATTTTCCCAGAGTATCTGCTGGTTCCAAAAGACCCAGAAAAACCATTAAAAAAAGAGTCAGCCTAAACAACCTTATTTTAGTGTTTTCGTGTCTCACATTTATTTGCAAGTTAAGCACAAGAATTTATTGTTATGGAACGTTTTGAGACGAAACAAAAATTTGAGTTCTACTTAAAAGTGAACAAAAGACGGCACACTCAACCATTGATTTTTCCAGATTATCTGCTTGTTCCAAAAGACCCAGAAAAACCATTAAAAAAAGAGTCAGCCTATGCAACCTTATTTTAGTGTTTTCGTGTCTCACAATTATTTGCAAGTTAAGCACAAGAATTTATTGTTATGGAACGTATCGAGACGAAACAAAAATTTTAGTTCTACTAAAAACTGAGCACAAGAAGGTGAACTACACCATTGATTTTCCCAGATTATCTGCTTGTTCCAAAAGACCCAGAAAAACCATTAAAAAAAGAGTCAGCCTAAACAACCTTATTTTAGTGTTTTCGTGTCTCACATTTATTTTCAAGTTAAGCACAAGAATTTATTGTTATGGAACGTTTTGAGACGAAACATAAATTTGAGTTCTACTTAAAAGTGAACAACAGACGGCACACTCAACCATTGATTTTTCCAGATTATCTGCTTGTTCCAAAAGACCCAGAAAAACCATTAAAAAAAGAGTCAGCCCAAACAACCTTATTTAAGTGTTTTCGTGTCTCACAGTTATTTGCAAGTTAAGCACAAGAATTTATTGTTATGGTACTCATCGAAACGACAAAATAATTTTATTTCCTCTAAAAAGTGAAAAAAAGATGGCGCACTCATTCGTTTATTTTTTCAGTTTATCTGCTTTTTCCAAAAGACCCAGAAATATTATTAAAAAAAGAGTCAGCCTAAACAACTTTATATTAGAGTTTTCGTGTCTCACATTTATTTTCAAGTTAAGCACAAGAATTTATTGTTATGGAACGTTTTGAGACGAAACAAAAATTTGAGTTCTACTTAAAAGTGAACAAAAGACGGCACACTGAACCATTGATTTTTGCAGATTATCTGCTTGTTCCAAAAGACCCAGAAAAACCATTAAAAAAAGAGTCAGCCTAAACAACCTTATTTTAGTGTTTTCGTGTCTCACATATATTTGCAAGTTAAGCACAAGAATTTATTGTTATGGAACGTTTCGAGAAGAAACAAAATTCGACAGTTCTATTAAAACGAGAACAAAAGATGGCGCACTCATTCATTGATTTTCCCAGAGTATCTGCTGGTTCCAAAAGACCCAAAAAAACCATTAAAAAAGAGTCAGCCTAAACAACCTTATTTTAGTGTTTTCGTGATTCACATTTATTTGCAAGTTAAACACAAGAATTTATTGTTATGGAACGTTTTGAGAAGAAACAAAAATTTGAGTTCTACTTAAAAGTGAACAAAAGACGGCACACTCAACCATTGATTTTTCCAGATTATCTGCTTGTTCCAAAAGACCCAGAAAAACCATTATAAAAAGAGTCAGCCTAAACAACCTTATTTTAGTGTTTTCGTGTCTCACATATATTTGCAAGTTAAGCACAAGAATTTATTGTTATGGTACTCATCGAAACGACAAAATAATTTTATTTCCTCTAAAAAGTGAAAAAAAGATGGCGCACTCATTCGTTTATTTTTGCAGTTTATCTGCTTTTTCCAAAAGACCCAGAAATATTATTAAAAAAAGAGTCAGCCTAAACAACTTTATATTAGAGTTTTCGTGTCTCACATTTATTTTCAAGTTAAGCACAAGAATTTATTGTTATGGAACGTTTTGAGACGAAACAAAAATTTGAGTTCTACTTAAAAGTGAACAAAAGACGGCACACTGAACCATTGATTTTTGCAGATTATCTGCTTGTTCCAAAAGACCCAGAAAAACCATTAAAAAAAGAGTCAGCCTAAACAACCTTATTTTAGTGTTTTCGTGTCTCACATATATTTGCAAGTTAAGCACAAGAATTTATTGTTATGGAACGTTTCGAGAAGAAACAAAATTCGACAGTTCTATTAAAACGAGAACAAAAGATGGCGCACTCATTCATTGATTTTCCCAGAGTATCTGCTGGTTCCAAAAGACCCAGAAAAAACAATAAAAAAAGAGTCAGCCTAAACAACCTTATTTTAGTGTTTTCGTGATTCACATTTATTTGCAAGTTAAACACAAGAATTTATTGTTATGGAACGTTTTGAGAAGAAACAAAAATTTGAGTTCTACTTAAAAGTGAACAAAAGACGGCACACTCAACCATTGATTTTTCCAGATTATCTGCTTGTTCCAAAAGACCCAGAAAAACCATTATAAAAAGAGTCAGCCTAAACAACCTTATTTTAGTGTTTTCGTGTCTCACATATATTTGCAAGTTAAGCACAAGAATATATTGTTATGGAACGTTTCGAGAAGAAACAAAATTCGACAGTTCTATTAAAACGAGAACAAAAGATGGCGCACTCATTCATTGATTTTCCCAGAGTATCTGCTGGTTCCAAAAGACCAAGAAAAACCATTAAAAAAAGAATCAGCCTAAACAACCTTATTTTAGTGTTTTCGTGTCTCACATTTATTTGCAAGTTAAGCACAAGAATTTATTGTTATGGAACGTTTTGAGACGAAACAAAAATTTGAGTTCTACTTAAAAGTGAACAAAAGACGGCACACTCAACCATTGATTTTTCCAGATTATCTGCTTGTTCCAAAAGACCCAGAAAAACCATTAAAAAATGATTCAGCCTAAACAACCTTATTTTAGTGTTTTCGTGTCTCACAATTATTTGCAAGTTAAGCACAAGAATTTATTGTTATGGAACGTATCGAGACGAAACAAAAATTTTAGTTCTACTAAAAACTGAGCACAAGAAGGTGAACTACACCATTGATTTTCCCAGATTATCTGCTTGTTCCAAAAGACCCAGAAAAACTATTAAAAAAAGAGTCAGCCTAAGCAACCTTATTTTAGTGTTTTCGTGTCTCACATTTATTTTCAAGTTAAGCACAAGAATTTATTGTTATGGAACGTTTTGAGACGAAACATAAATTTGAGTTCTACTTAAAAGTGAACAACAGACGGCACACTCAACCATTGATTTTTCCAGATTATCTGCTTGTTCCAAAAGACCCAGAAAAACCATTAAAAAAAGAGTCAGCCCAAACAACCTTATTTAAGTGTTTTCGTGTCTCACAGTTATTTGCAAGTTAAGCACAAGAATTTATTGTTATGGTACTCATCGAGAACGAACAAAATAATTTTATTTCCTCTAAAAAGTGAAAAAAAGATGGCGCACTCATTCGTTTATTTTTCAGTTTATCTGCTTTTTCCAAAAGACCCAGAAATATTATTAAAAAAAGAGTCAGCCTAAACAACTTTATATTAGAGTTTTCGTGTCTCACATTTATTTTCAAGTTAAGCACAAGAATTTATTGTTATGGAACGTTTTGAGACGAAACAAAAATTTGAGTTCTACTTAAAAGTGAACAAAAGACGGCACACTGAACCATTGATTTTTGCAGATTATCTGCTTGTTCCAAAAGACCCAGAAAAACCATTAAAAAAAGAGTCAGCCTAAACAACCTTATTTTAGTGTTTTCGTGTCTCACATATATTTGCAAGTTAAGCACAAGAATTTATTGTTATGGAACGTTTCGAGAAGAAACAAAATTCGACAGTTCTATTAAAACGAGAACAAAAGATGGCGCACTCATTCATTGATTTTCCCAGAGTATCTGCTGGTTCCAAAAGACCCAAAAAAACCATTAAAAAAGAGTCAGCCTAAACAACCTTATTTTAGTGTTTTCGTGATTCACATTTATTTGCAAGTTAAGCACAAGAATTTATTGTTATGGAACGTTTTGAGAAGAAACAAAAATTTGAGTTCTACTTAAAAGTGAACAAAAGACGGCACACTCAACCATTGATTTTTCCAGATTATCTGCTTGTTCCAAAAGACCCAGAAAAACCATTATAAAAAGAGTCAGCCTAAACAACCTTATTTTAGTGTTTTCGTGTCTCACATATATTTGCAAGTTAAGCACAAGAATATATTGTTATGGAACGTTTCGAGAAGAAACAAAATTCGACAGTTCTATTAAAACGAGAACAAAAGATGGTGCACTCATTCATTGATTTTCCCAGAGTATCTGCTGGTTCCAAAAGACCCAGAAAAACCATTAAAAGCCTAAACAACCTTATTTTAGTGTTTTCGTGTCTCACATTTATTTGCAAGTTTAGCACAAGAATTTATTGTTATGGAACGTTTTGAGACGAAACAAAAATTTGAGTTCTACTGAAAAGTGAACAAAAGACGGCACTTTCAACCATTGATTTTTCCAGATTATCTGCTTGTTCCAAAAGACCCAGAAAAACCATTAAAAAATGATTCAGCCTAAACAACCTTATTTTAGTGTTTTCGTGTCTCACAATTATTTGCAAGTTAAGCACAAGAATTTATTGTTATGGAACGTATCGAGACGAAACAAAAATTTTAGTTCTACTAAAAACTGAGCACAAGAAGGTGAACTACACCATTGATTTTCCCAGATTATCTGCTTGTTCCAAAAGACCCAGAAAAACTATTAAAAAAAGAGTCAGCCTAAGCAACCTTATTTTAGTGTTTTCGTGTCTCACATTTATTTTCAAGTTAAGCACAAGAATTTATTGTTATGGAACGTTTTGAGACGAAACAAAAATTTGAGTTCTACTTAAAAGTGAACAAAAGACGGCACACTCAACCATTGATTTTTCCAGATTATCTGCTTGTTCCAAAAGACCCAGAAAAACCATTAAAAAAAGAGTCAGCCCAAACAACCTTATTTTAGTGTTTTCGTGTCTCACAGTTATTTGCAAGTTAAGCACAAGATTTTATTTTTATGGAACGTATCGAGACGAAACAAAAATTTGTGTTCTACTAATAAGTGAACAAACGACGGCGCACTCATTCGTTTATTCTTTCAGATAATCTGCTTGTTCTAAAAAACAAAGAAAAACTATTAAAAAAAGAGTCAGCTTAAACAACCTTATTTTTAGTGTTTTCGTGTCTTACATTTATTTGCAAGTTAAGCACAAGAATTTATTGTTATGAAACGTTTTGAGACGAAACAAAAATTTGAGTTTTACTTAAAAGGAAACAAAAGACGGCACACTCAACCATTGATTTTTCCAGATTATCTGCTTGTTCCAAAAGACCCAGAAAAACCATTAAAAAAAGAGTCAGCCTATGCAACCTTATTTTAGTGTTTTCGTGTCTCACATATATGTATTTGCAAGTTAAGCACAAGAATTTATTGTTATGGAACGTTTCGAAAAGAAAAAAAAATTCGACAGTTCTATTAAAACGAGAACAAAAAATGGCACACTCAACCATTGATTTTTCCAGATAATCTGCTTGTTCCAAAAGACCCAGAAAAACCATTAAAAAAAGAGTCAGCCTAAACAACCTTATTTTAGTGTTTTCGTGTCTCACATTTATTTGCAAGTTAAGCACAAGAATTTATTGTTAAGGTACTTATCGAGACGAAACAATAATTTTAGTTCCACGAAAAAGTGAAAAAAAGATGGCGCACTTATTCGTTTATTTTCCCAGAGTATCTGCTTGTTCCAAAAGACTCAGAAAAATTATTAAAAAAAGAATCAGCCTAAACAACTTTATATTAGTGTTTTCGTGTCTCACATATATTTGCAAGTTAAGCACAAGAATTTATTGTTATGGAACCTTTCGAGAAGAAAAAAAAATCGACAGTTCTATTAAAACGAGAACAAAAGATGGCGCACTCATTCATTGATTTTCCCAGAGTATCTGCTGGTTCCAAAAGACCAAGAAAAACCATTAAAAAAAGAGTCAGCCTAAACAACCTTATTTTAGTGTTTTCGTGTCTCACATTTATTTGCAAGTTAAGCACAAGAATTTATTGTTATGGAACGTTTTGAGACAAAACAAAAATTTGAGTATTACTTAAAAGTGAACAAAAGACGGCACACTCAACCATTGATTTTTCCAGATTATCTGCTTGTTCCAAAAGACCCAGAAAAATCATTAAAAAAAGAGTCAGCCTAAACAACCTTATTTTTGTGTTTTCGTGTCTCACAATTATTTGCAAGTTAAGCACAAGAATTTATTGTTATGGAACGTATGGAGACAAAACAGAACTACGATAGTTCTATTAAAACGAGAACAAAAGATGGCGCACTCATTCATTGATTTTCCCAGAGTATCTGCTGGTTCCAAAAGACCCAGAAAAGTTATTAAAAAAAGAGTCAGCCTAAACAACCTTATTTTTAGAGTTTTCGTGTCTTACATTTATTTGCAAGTTACGCACAAGAATTTATTGTTAAGGAACGTATCGAGACGAAACAATAACACAGTGCGACAGTGATTTGGAACTTTTGAAGAGACCTAGTAGGAATTGTTCATTAGGTCGAGTATAGTATAAAACCATGTTTGAAATTTTTCATACACCCTCAAATCTTGATTTATTTCGAAAAAACGGTTTTTCGAAAGTGTTTTGCTCTTAAAAATTCCTGAACGCGTAATTTTAGGCCTATTTTCAATTTTTTTTACGTTTTTCAATAGTTAAATGTTGTAGCTTTTGAAAAAAATACATCTTTAATATATTTAAACAGAAAGGATACACATTTTACAAAAGAAACTGACATTTTTGATTTTTTGTCGTGTTTTTCGAACTTGGACGCCATTTTTTCGGTACAACTTCCAGGACATGGTATCATTTTTAACACATATCAATATTGTCTCATTAATCCTCAATAAAACAAGACAATAAAATCTTGAAACAATAAATTCTTGTGTTTAACTTGCAAATAAATGTGAGACACGAAAACACCAAAAATAAGGCTGTTTAGGCTGACTCTTTTTATACCCTTGAAGAGCGTATTATAATTTTGTCCAAAAGTGTGCAACGCAGTGAGGGAGACATCTCCGACCCTATAAAGTATATATATTCTTGATCAGGATCACCTCCTGAGTTGATATGAGCATCTCCGCCTGTCTGTCCGTCTTTCTGTCAGTCCGTTTCTACGCGAACTAGTCTCTCAGTTTTAAAGCTATCGTCTTGAAACTTCGCACACACCCTTCTTTCCTTTGCACGCAGTATATAAGTAGGAACGGCCAGGATCGGCCGACTACATCCTATAGCTACCATATAACTGATTGATCGGAAATGGTATAACTTAAGTGTTTTTAGAGTTAGAGAGTTTCAATTTTACACGAGAGCTATTTTTGGCAAAATAATACGACATGGCAAATTTCATAGGGATCGGCCGACTTAATCTTATAGCTGCCATATAACTGAACGATTGGAAATAGTATTTGGTAGAAATACCAACTTTGGTATTTTTGAAGATAGAAGCTTGGGACTTTTTCTTAAATATTTTATTGTAATTAATTGGTTTTATTATTATGTTCTCATAAGGATTGGCCAACTATATCCGATGTTTGCGATATATATCCGGTTTTGAATGCAAGGGTATATCAACTTCGGCTCCGCCCAAATTAGCTTTTCTTTTCTATAGCTGCCATGTTACTGATTTATCAGAAATGGCATGACTTTAGTGTTTTCAGAGTTAGAGAGTTTAAATATGACACGAGAGCTATTTTTGGCAGAACATTACGACATGCCAAATTTCATAAGGATCGGTCGACTATATCCTATAGCTGCCTTATAACTGAACGGTCGAAAATGGTATTTGGTAGAAATATCAACTTTCGTATTTTTGAAGATAGAAGCTTGGGACTTTTTTTTAGATTTTTTATTTTAATTAATTGGTTTTATTATGATGTAATCAAAAGGTTCGGCCAACTATATCCGATGTTTGCGATATATATCCGGTTTTAACTGCAAGGGTATATCAACTTCGGCTCCTCCCCAAATTAGCTTTCCTTTTTTGTTTTAATGGGTTTTCTGGGTATTTTGGAACCAGCAGATACTCTGGGAAATCAATTTGATAGAATAGAACTGTCGAATTTTGTTTGGTCTCGAAATGTTCCATTAAAATAAATTCTTGTGCTTAACTTGCAAATAAATGTGAGACACGAAAACTGTAAAGTAAGGTTGTTTAGGCCGACTGTTTTTTTAATTGTTTTTCTGGGTCTTTTGGAACCAGAATATACTCTGGGAAAATCTATGAATGTGTGCGCTATTTTTTGTTCTCGTTCTTTGTTCAAGCGGCCCGCCGTCGTCTCCAGTCGGTGGCGCTCTCGTGCAAGCTGGCGGCACTCGAAGACACCGTGCTTGGCGTTCTTGACTATCGATCTCCCACATTCCGGGCACCAGTCCTCCTCCGCGTGGCCAAAACGCTTCAGGTATAGCCGGAAGCAGCCATGACCACTCAAGACCTAGGTCAGGTAAAAATCAACGTGCCGTGGCTTCGAAGCACCCACCTACACCCACCACCTCCACCGTGAAGCAATGCATCGCACACCTCTGGCGCCCTACTCCTTCCGCCCATTGCCCTCTCCAGGGCTCTCAGCTCCGTCATTATCTTGGTCACAAATACGGCTAAGGCTTCTTATTTGACTGGTGTCTGGAGCATTTGAGGCACCATGCTGCTGGGTGTAAAGGCCTCTTCAAAGATCTCCTCCAGGGTTAGGCGATCCTCCTCAAATCGCCTGCTATCGAAGAGGACGTGGAGTGGGTCTTCTGTGACTCCACTGCCGCACGACGGGCAGCAGTCCTCGCTTTCATGACCAAAGCGCTTTAGGTAACTTCGGAAGCACCCATGCCCACTAAGGGCCTGCGTGAGGTAAAAGTATACCTGACCATGCTTCTTTCCAGTCCACTCTCCCACGTCCGGAGCGAGACGAAACGTCCAGCGTCCCTTGGATGATACCTCCCATCGCCGTTGCCAGTTTGACAAACTTGTGGCTCTCGTTTCCCTCTTCCTGACCAACGCCGAAGAGAGGCTGTCCTGAGCCATGTTGGCCAGCTCCTTCCTCTCTCGGACCAGCTCTTTTATGGGTATCAGACCTTCGATCACGAGAGCCGCGTCGTCCGACACCGTCCACGCAGGACGTCCGTAGCGCGCAAAGGCGGTGGTCTGCCTCGATTCCTCGTGCGTAGGATCTTACTCCCATCGCCTCGGCCCACACTGGGGCGGCGTACAACATTTGGGAGCTCACCACGGGCCTCTGATATTAAGGAGCATCCGCGAGAGCGCTCTCGTCGTCTCATTCGCCCTCCTATGGGCGTACTCAAGGTGTTCCCGGAACGAAAGCCTCGTATCCAGCATAACCCCAAGGTATTTTATTGCTTTTTTTGCAGTAACGGCCACTCCTCCTACCATCCTACGATGATAGTACCCTCCGCCATGGGTAATCGGAAGACTCCATCATACATGGTGTTCCTCAAGAGCGGGCCTAGCACAGATCCCTGCGGCGCTCTAGCGGAGTCCACTCGATCTTTCTGACCTTCCCGCGTGTCGTACAGGAGTATTCTGTCACTCAGGTAGCTGTCCACCATATTCATCAGGTACTCCGGGATCCTTAGCTCCTTCAGGGCTTCGAGAGTCCGCAACCAGTTCGCCGTGTTGAATGCATTCTTCACGTCCAGGGTGGTAACCAGACAGTATTGTTTGTTTGGGCCAGATCTGGTATTTGGGCCAGAGCCACCTTGAGCGCTCGGTTTGGCACCGCGTCCGGGCCGGCAGCTTTGTTGGGGGCCAGATACCGAGCGGCCGCTAGCACCTCTTCTGCTGTGACCGCTTCCACCGACTCTTCTTCGAAGTGCTCAATAGCCAGGCGTGTTCCTTCTAATTGACAGCTTGGGAACAGGACGTCTATTTTGGCGCTCAGTGCTACTGGGTTGGAGGGGGGCTGGCTCCCCGCCCTGACCTTTTTTGATACGATTTTATACGCCTGTCCCCATGGGTCGTGTTCCGCTTCGTCGCATAGCTTGAGGAACAGATTGCGCTTACTGTCCCGAATGGCCGTTTTCAGCGTTTTCCTCTCTGCCTCGTTGAATTCAAGGCGACTTTGCTCCTGCGTGTTAGTGCCTCGAGTTCGCTGCAGGGATCTTCTAGCCCTTAAGCACTTCTTACGAAGAGACGAGATATGGCTTGCCCACCATGGAGCTGGTTTGTGATGCCGAGTTAAGGTCGTGCGCGCCTTCATGCAAGCCTTACAGGCCGCATCAAGGGCCGTAGCAAGCGCCGCCGCCGAGTCGTTTGCTGTAGCGTGGAGATCGAGCTGCGCTCTCCGCACGTGGCTTGCCAATTTGGTTTGCTCGAGGTAACCCGGCTGGTTCCGTGCGAGCAAGCAATGGCCTCGTGGTCACCTTCTAAATTTGGGGATGATCCTTGATCAGGATCACCTCCTGAGTTGATATGAGCATCTCCGCCTGTCTGTCCGTCTTTCTGTCTGTCCGTTTTTACGCGAACTAGTCTCTCAGTTTTAAAGCTATCGTCTTGAAACTTGGCACACACCCTTCTTTCCTTTGCACGCAGTATATAAGTCGGAACGGCCAGGATCGGCCGACTACATCCTATAGCTACCATATAACTGATTGATCGGAAATGGTATAACTTAAGTGTTTTTAGAGTTAGAGAGTTTCAATTTTACACGAGAGCTATGAAGCTATTTTGGAAAAATAATACGACATGGCAAATTTCATAGGGATCGGCCGACTTAATCTTATAGCTGCCATATAACTGAACGATTGGAAATAGTATTTGGTAGAAATACCAACTTTGGTATTTTTGAAGATAGAAGCTTGGGACTTTTTCTTAAATATTTTATTGTAATTAATTGGTTTTATTATTATGTTCTCATAAGGATTGGCCAACTTTATCCGATGTTTGCGATATATATCCGGTTTTGAATGCAAGGGTATATCAACTTCGGCTCCGCCCAAATTAGCTTTTCTTTTCTACAGCTGCCATATTACTGATTTATCAGAAATGGCATGACTTTAGTGTTTTTAGAGTTAGAGAGTTTAAATATGACACGAGAGCTATTTTTGGCAGAACATTACGACATGCCAAATTTCATAAGGATCGGTCGACTATATCCTATAGCTGCCTTATAACTGAACGGTCGAAAATGGTATTTGGTAGAAATATCAACTTTCGTATTTTTGAAGATAGAAGCTTGGGAGTTTTTTTAGATTTTTTATTTTAATTAATTGGTTTTATTATGATGTAATCAAAAGGTTCGGCCAACTATATCCGATGTTTGCGATATATATCCGGTTTTAACTGCAAGGGTATATCAACTTCGGCTCCTCCCCAAATTAGCTTTCCTTTTTTGTTTTAATGGGTTTTCTGGGTATTTTGGAACCAGCAGATACTCTGGGAAATCAATTTGATAGAATAGAACTGTCGAATTTTGTTTCGTCTCGAAATGTTCCATTAAAATAAATTCTTGTGCTTAACTTGCAAATAAATGTGAGACACGAAAACTGTAAAGTAAGGTTGTTTAGGCCGACTGTTTTTTTAATTGTTTTTCTGGGTCTTTTGGAACCAGAATATACTCTGGGAAAATCTATGAATGAGTGCGCTATTTTTTGTTCTCGTTCTTTGTTCAAGCGGCCCGCCGTCGTCTCCAGTCGGTGGCGATCTCGTGCAAGCCGGCGGCACTCGAAGACACCGTGCTTGGCGTTCTTGACTATCGATCTCCCACATTCCGGGCACCAGTCCTCCTCCGCGTGGCCAAAACGCTTCAGGTATAGCCGGAAGCAGCCATGACCACTCAAGACCTGGGTCAGGTAAAAATCAACGTGCCGTGGCTTCGCACCCATGTTCACCCACCACCGTGAAGCAATGCTTCGCACACCTCTGGCGCCCTACTCCTTCCGCCCATTGCCCTCTCCAGTGCTCTCAGCTCCGTCATTATCTTGGTCACAAATACGGCTAAGGCTTCTTATTTGACTGGTGTCTGGAGCATTTGAGGCACCATGCTGCTGGGTGTAAAGGCCTCTTCAAAGATCTCCTCCAGGGTTAGGCGATCCTCCTCAAATCGCCTGCTATCGAAGAGGACGAGGAGTGGGTCTTCTGTGACTCCACTGCCGCACGACGGGCAGCAGTCCTCGCTTTCATGACCAAAGCGCTTTAGGTAACTTCGGAAGCACCCATGCCCACTAAGGGCCTGCGTGAGGTAAAAGTATACCTGACCATGCTTCTTTCCAGTCCACTCTCCCACGTCCGGAGCGAGACGAAACGTCCAGCGTCCCTTGGATGATACCTCCCATCGCCGTTGCCAGTTTGACAAACTTGTGGCTCTCGTTTCCCTCTTCCTGACCAACGCCGAAGAGAGGCTGTCCTGAGCCATGTTGGCCAGCTCCTTCCTCTCTCGGACCAGCTCTTTTATGGGTATCAGACCTTCGATCACGAGAGCCGCGTCGTCCGACACCGTCCACGCAGGACGTCCGTAGCGCGCAAAGGCGGTGGTCTGCCTCGATTCCTCGTGCGTAGGATCTTACTCCCATCGCCTCGGCCCACACTGGGGCGGCGTACAACATTTGGGAGCTCACCACGGGCCTCTGATATTAAGGAGCATCCGCGAGAGCGCTCTCGTCGTCTCATTCGCCCTCCTATGGGCGTACTCAAGGTGTTCCCGGAACGAAAGCCTCGTATCCAGCATAACCCCAAGGTATTTTATTGCTTTTTTTGCAGTAACGGCCACTCCTCCTACCATCCTACGATGATAGAACCCTCCGCCATGGGTAATCGGAAGACTCCATCATACATGGTGTTCCTCAAGAGCGGGCCTAGCACAGATCCCTGCGGCGCTCTAGCGGAGTCCACTCGATCTTTCTGACCTTCCCGCGTGTCGTACAGGAGTATTCTGTCACTCAGGTAGCTGTCCACCATATTCATCAGGTACTCCGGGATCCTTAGCTCCTTCAGGGCTTCGAGAGTCCGCAACCAGTTCGCCGTGTTGAATGCATTCTTCACGTCCAGGGTGGTAACCAGACAGTATTGTTTGTTTGGGCCAGATCTGGTATTTGGGCCAGAGCCACCTTGAGCGCTCGGTTTGGCACCGCGTCCGGGCCGGCAGCTTTGTTGGGGGCCAGATTCCGAGCGGCCGCTAGCACCTCTTCTGCTGTGACCGCTTCCACCGACTCTTCTTCGAAGTGCTCAATAGCCAGGCGTGTTCCTTCTAATTGACAGCTTGGGAACAGGACGTCTATTTTGGCGCTCAGTGCTACTGGGTTGGAGGGGGGCTGGCTCCCCGCCCTGACCTTTTTTGATACGATTTTATACGCCTGTCCCCATGGGTCGTGTTCCGCTTCGTCGCATAGCTTGAGGAACAGATTGCGCTTACTGTCCCGTATGGCCGTTTTCAGCGTTTTCCTCTCTGCCTCGTTGAATTCAAGGCGTCTTTGATCCTGCGTGTCAGTGCCTCGAGTTCGCTGCAGGGATCTTCTAGCCCTTAAGCACTCCTTACGAAGAGACGAGATATGGCTTGCCCACCATGGAGCTGGTTTGTGATGCCGAGTTAAGGTCGTGCGCGCCTTCATGCAAGCCTTACAGGCCGCATCAAGGGCCGTAGCAAGCGCCGCCGCCGAGTTTTTGAATTTCTAGCGTGTCTTGCCGCAGGGGGGAATGCTCGAGGTCGCCCGGCTGGTTCCGAGCGAGCAAACTATGGCCTCGTGGTCACCTTCTAAAGTTGGGGATGAGGGTGTGCGTCCATCGTCCCTTCGTCGATGAGTCCCAGCAATCCTGCCAGGCTGTGAGTGACCTCTCCTTGGCCTTCTCCCTTGTAATTATATCACAAGTTTCCTTTAGCTCCTTGAGCTCTCGAGCGCGCTCTTTCAGCGGGACCACCCCCGCAATGACCAGAATGGCGTCGTCGTCGCTACCCTTATGGCTCCCAGCCTGTACGCTGCGTCTACTCCTCTCCTGTAGCTAGGCGTATTCATCGCCTCAGCCCAGATGGGCGCCGCGTACAGAATTTGTGGCGAGACAACGCTCACGAGGAGCCTTCTCCTATTCTGCTTGAGGCCTCTGGTATTGAGAAGGATCCTGGCGAGGACCCTGGTAGTGGCTGCAGCCTTGCCCTGGATGTATTCTAGGTGCTTATTGGATGTGCTAGGTGCTATACACCCAGATATTTTATGGTCCGCTGGGAGGTTATGGGCATTCCACCAACCTTAATCGTCGCCGTTTCTAGTACCTTGCGGCTCCTGACCAGCACCGCTTCCGTCTTTTGCGGGGCTAGGCTTAGTCCAGCATTTTGGAGCCACTGCTCCATCGCCTTGTTCGCCGCTCTCACCGCTTCCTCCCTATGCTTGGCCATCAACGCTACGTCGTCTGCGAAGCCCGTCAGCCTTAGGAGCCCGTCATAAATGGCGTTCCACAGCAGCGGTCCTAGGACCGATCCTTGGGGCACACCCGCCGTGACGTCGTAGGACTTCGTGCCCATAGCTGAAGTAGCTACTGAAAACGTTCATTATTGAATTGGAAACGATGAACCGCCTTAGGGCTGCCAGTGTTTTGTCTAGGGTGACTATTAGGCAGTATTGCTTTGAGCCACCCTTCCACCTGGTTCTCGCTATTGCGTTGCGAGCAATTCCAACCACCGCTGCTGTGGCATCTACTGTCAATCTTCCCTTCCGGAACCTATACTGCTTGGGAGACAGCCCTCCCGCCTCCTCTATGGCTCTTAGAGCCTCGCCGCGATCAACCTTTCTAAGACCTTGCCCGTTGTGTCCAGCAGGCAGATTGGCCTATAGGACGACGCCTCCTCCCTTGGTTTCCCTGGTTTCAGTAACAGCAGGATCTTCTGCACCTTCCACCTGGTGAAAAAGGTGCCTTCGCGGATGCATTTGTTGTAAAGCTCCGCAAAACTTCCCGGCTGCAGTGCCAGAGCTAGCTTCAGGGCTGGGTGCTTTGTTGGGGGCTAGGCCTCTCCCTATGTCCAGAACTTCCTCTTCCGTTACCCCCTCAACCTCTTCAAATGTCTACTGGGGGGGTGGGTAGCTGGGTGACCTGTCTGCCGGCTGGAAACAGCGCTCGCAATATGGTCCTTAATGCGTTTGGGTCCGTAGGGAACTGGCCTCCTTCGCGCAGCCTCTTCACCACTAATCGGTATGCGTTGCCCCATAGGTTTTCCTCCGCCGAGTCACATAGCTCCAGAAAGTATATTCATTTGCTGTCTCGGATGGACACCTTCAGTGCTTTGCGTCGGTCCTTGAAGGATTGGTGCCGCTTTTCAAAGTTGTCGCTGCATCTCGCTCGCTGCATCAGCCTCCTTGCTCTCATACACTCCGCTCGGATGGAGCCAATCTCGTCGCTCCACCAGTAAACGGGAGCGCGCTTTCTCACCGTGAGCGGCTTCTCAACGGCATGCTCGCCATGCACGCTGCCTTGAGTTTAGCTGCCAGGGTGTCAGCCATTTCGTTGGCTCCGCTTGGTGCGACGTTCCCGATCCAGTTAGCGCCAGTCGATAGCGAGGGTCTTTCAAACGGATCTATGATGGATCCTGCTCCGGCTCTGCTAAAAGAATAACTTACTGCTCTGCGGTGTGTAGGAACTACTTAGATGACATCATTATCTCTATTTCTATAATATTCGGAGTGAAACGTTTTCACCAATATTTGTACGGCCGAAAGTTTACCCTTATAACGGATCACAATCCACTTGTAAAGATTTTCAATCCAGTCAAGCACCTTCCTTTAATGACGTCAAACAGGCTACAGCGCTGGGCCATCATTCTCATGGCCTATATTTTTGAGATTCAGTATCGTTCTACATCTGCTCAAGCCTACCACATCGAAATGGAACTGTCACCACCGATCAATTCCGATATCATTCGTAACCACATCGAAAAGGACAAACTTCACAAACAAGTCTTACGGTATGTTACTGTAGGATGCCCAGAAAAAGTTCAGCAAGACGAGGAAGCATTATCACCATACTTTTATCGAAAATTTGCCCTCACAATCAACAAAAAATTGCTTTGCCTACACACAGATGCCAGTCGTATAGTAATCCCAGTAACTCTTCAGGCGCGTATCCTGAATCTGTTACACGAAGGACATTGGGGCATTGTTCGAATGAAGCAGCTAGCTAGGCAACATGTTTGGTGGCCTAAAATCGACGCAGACATTAAAAGCCTTACTCAGTCATGCAGCATCTGCAAGTGCAACAATCCTGATCCTCCAAAAGAGTACCAAAGTTGGCCTGCAGCAACAACAACGTGGTAGCGAATCCATATCGACTTCGCCGGCCCATTATTCGATTCCATGTGGCTAATCTGTGTACACTAGTCGGCATATATATTTTGACATAGCTTTCATTTAACTACATACGTTTGCTTTGCTAGTACCGTTGTGTACTAGCAAATTCTTGCTTATTCTTCAAAAAAATTGCGTTTTTAGCAATCAATATGGTTAAAACATCGGAACTAAGTACAATTATTAGAACAGAAATTGTAACAAAATATATAACTTGGTTATTTCTGTAATAAATATTGCTAAAGAATATAATTTGAAACGAAAAACTATTTTTTATCAAATTAATAAATATAAAAAATTAAATGAAATAATAAATTTGCGCCGAGCAGGTCGAAAACGAAAGACAACAACTGAAGCAGACCACCTGATTGTGCGCCAATTGTCCTCTCAAAACCCCAAAAGCTGCGGCATTGGAGTGGAATTTGACTGTTTTAAATTCTATGAGTGAAAGATCTATACGAAGGCGTTTAATTGAGTCTGATTAATAACCTTTTCTTACCCCCAAAAATAAACTCAAACGTTTTGACTTTGCAAAAAAGTAAATCTCAAAGCCTGTCTCATTTTGGCGAAATTTTTTGTGGGCGGATGAAAGTAGTTTTGAGTTCCACTCATCACCAAAAAAAGTTTATGTACGATTAAACAAAAGTAAAAAAATGGGCCTGTATGCCAAAAAATTAGCCATGGAGGTGGTAGCGTAATGTTTTGGGGATGCGTTTCCTATAATGGTGTGGGAGACTTAGTTCCCATTAATGGTTCTATGAACCAGAGAACTGCAACGAGTATAAAATTTTTGTTCATACTCGAGTACTGATTCAGTACTCTGTTTGATTTATTCCGTTTGCTTCGGGTATAAGTATTGAACTTTTCGTTTCCAGTCAATGTGAACGAACAAGTTCCAAACACGAGTAATGGGCCCATATATGATTTTTTCTATGACAGTACACAATACCCGAAATTTAATCATAGTCAAAAATGTTTGATTTAAATTCTAACCGATTTCGGTCACATTGTGTTAGTGTATAAATTTTATAATATATTATACTTTTGCTTTATTCTATCTTAAAAAAATGATTACAGGCAGACAGAGCACATACTTTGGATGTGCATTGAACATATCAAACATTTCTATCACACGTATCATAACAGAATCACTAAAGTAAACAACAGATGATTGAAATCAAACAATTATACTCGAGTAAAAATGCCTTGAATTCTGACTTAACAACAGTTCAACGAAATGAATCGTTAGCAGCAATCGCATCAAACGATTTGATCGAAGCCTACTTCGCCCATACCTTGTTCTTGATTGTGATTGCCGAGAGAAAATAGGTTCATGTAAAATCAAATCACCTGTCGTTGGAAGTATTTGAGTTGAATCGAACTCGTTGTGTCAATTGCTTTGCAACGAGAACTGCAACGAGTATAAAATTTTTGTTCATACTCGAGTACTGATTCAGTACTCTGTTTGATTTATTCCGTTTGCTTCGGGTATAAGTATTGAACTTTTCGTTTCCAGTCAATGTGAACGAACAAGTTCCAAACACGAGTAATGGGCCCATATATGATTTTTTCTATGACAGTACCCAATACCCGAAATTTAATCATAGTCAAAAATGTTTGATTTAAATTCTAACCGATTTCGGTCACATTGTGTTAGTGTATAAATTTTATAATATATTATACTTTTGCTTTATTCTATCTTAAAAAAATGATTACAGGCAGACAGAGCACATACTTTGGATGTGCATTGAACATATCAAACATTTCTATCACACGTATCATAACAGAATCACTAAAGTAAACAACAGATGATTGAAATCAAACAATTATACTCGAGTAAAAATGCCTTGAATTCTGACTTAACAACAGTTCAACGAAATGAATCGTTAGCAGCAATCGCATCAAACGATTTGATCGAAGCCTACTTCGCCCATACCTTGTTCTTGATTGTGATTGCCGAGAGAAAATAGGTTCATGTAAAATCAAATCACCTGTCGTTGGAAGTATTTGAGTTGAATCGAACTCGTTGTGTCAATTGCTTTGAATTGATTTGATTGCCCTTAGGGTATGAGTATTCGATCATACTTAATCATACTCGTTGCAGTTCTCTACTATGTCAATATTTAAATACCCTAAACGATTTTGCTTTTCCCAGCGGCGACAGATTGATCGGTGAAGCTTTTATTCTCCAGCAGGACAACGCTCCTTGCCACAAGGCAAAAATGATCCGCCGATCTATTCAGGACAAAGGATAAACCATTTCTTAGGTCACAAAGAAGTGGAATAAGATTCAGTTGACCTACCTCAAAACCGTGGTGGATTCCGTTCCAAATCGTCTTCAAAAGGTCATAGACACAAAAGGAGGATAAATTTTTTATTAATTTTTTGTTTAAATTGAATTTACATAACAATATATTATATTTAATTGTGAAACAAAGCTATGTCAAAATGCATATGCCACCTATGGAATTTAGTTTATTTTAGTTTAAATTAAAAAAAATACAAAATAAATTTATAAAAAAAATAAAATTGTTTTTTTGGTAGTAATACATTACTAATATCTATTAAAAATTAAATCACTAATTGTTTTCCTTTAAATAAAGAATAAATAAGAAATAAATGAAAAAGAAAATGAATCATCGCTATATCAAAATATATATACCGACTAGTGTATACGCCTACTCGCAGTTCCCATTTGTAGCTCAAATGTCGTCCACTACAACCGCTAACAAGATCGCTGCACTATCATCGATACTCGCCATCGAAGGATATCCGAAAACCATGGTCAGCGCCACCGGTCCGCAGCTTACGGCTGACGCCTTTGAGGAATTTTGCAAACGTCATGAAATAAAACACATTACCACAGCACCGTTCCATTCAGCATCTAATGGATTAGCAGAGCATTTCGTTCAGACGTTCAAATTCTCAGTCAAGAAAAACCTCAAAGACGGTATACCAGTCCGAGCAGCAGTTAGTAAACCTTGCTTCCCACAGGTTCACTCCAAATTCCTACGGAAAATCTTCCGCCGATTTAATCCATGGTCGTCCAGTCCGTACTGTACTAAGTCAACTTTTCGAGCAGCCTGTCTAAGCCAAGCAATCGGTTACCAAGTACGTCCCAAATCAAATGGACTACGCTCGTAATTATGCAAGGGGAGAAAGGTGGATTGAAGGCTCTATTGACCGTCCATTGCAAAATGCTTTTCTTGGTTCGCACCACAAATAGTTATATCAAGCGCCATTTCAACCAGCTAAAACCGAAGTTCTCAGCAAGCAGCTCCATCGAAAAACCTTTAGAGCTCTTTTGGATCCCAGATACTCCGCCCTCTTCAAATCAAAACCTGAAACAACAAGATCAACCACTACAACAACAAAAAGATGAACCAGTAACCGTTCAGCAACGTCATTCTGAACCTGAGCCACCCGAGCCGAGAGCTCGACGTCATCGAACCAACAGCCAAGGCAAAAACAACCAGCACGACTTTCATCCGGCATACCAGCATATCGCCATTTATTTGCATTAAAATCATTTTATCCGCGAAATCTTTATACATTAAATCAGGGGTGCCCAAGCTCTGCATACGGAAGAGCCAACTACCATACCAATGCAAAAAATCACCAATACTTTGGTGGGAGAATTTTTTTTCCCATCCATGTAGGTGCACTGAAAAATAAAATTATAAAATCATTCACAAGGGGCTCAAAAAAAATCAATATATAAAAAATACATTTTATTATAGCCTTTAAAAAATCCCTCCATTTTACAACAATCCCTCCATTATTATACTATGACAAATAATGCGAAGCTTCTTAAAAAAAATGTTCTGCGTAGAAGAAATTTATCGCTTTAGGTCGACCATTTTGGCAGAAACAGAAACAAGAATGAATTTCTTGCAGTGAAAAGTTTTCGGCACTCCAACAACAAAATTCATTCGGATTAGCACGATTGAGGAGAACAGGGAAAACACGAAAAATTGTTATTGTAATAGCCCTTTGCTTATGCTGGGACCAACGAAGCTTATGGCGTGAGCAGTCTCACACAACTCCGTATACATGAACATTTGCAAAAAAAAATGAGCAGCGAGAGCAATGGGATGAGCACCACTACATTAAATGTTCATATATACCGCCTTCGTCCGAACCGCCCACATATTGGCATCATTTGTCCGCTATTTAATCCGTTTTTAATATTATGACTGATGGTGACCAGCTGGAAGTGTGGGCGACTATAATATCCCAGAATTAAAGTGGTCCAACGTCGATAACTCACCATCTTTATCATTTATCACGCACCACTTCACCGCGGGCATGTTTGACATGTCCTTAGGTCAAATTAACCATGTTATAAATTCGTTGGGTCGGCTTTTAGACTTTTGTTTTGAATCTGATCCTGTTGGTCCCTTCTCTCCAGAGCTTTCCCCCTTTCAACCCCAGAGAATCCATATCACCCCACGCTGGAGGTCTTAATCGAAACCATTCCTGGTATCGATCAGATGTCTCCATGCGGGGCAAATAAGATTCGCTGTTGTCGTAAAGCTGATTTTCACAAACTTAATAACCTTATCGATTCATTTGATTGGTCCAATATTCTGGCATGCACCGATTTAACCGATTTAAATGTCACCTTAAAAAAATTTGCAAAATTTTTTTTCTGTCTGTCTTTCTCCGAGAACATCTTATTATCTGATCTTATAAGGGTCAAACCAGTTTATTTGGCAAATATGGACTACCAGGCTGTGTGCTCAAATACTGTGCCAGGGCTCTGTGCAAACCTCTTCTAAGACTTTTCAACTTATCTTTGGAAACCTCGATTTTTCCTTCTAAGTGAAAAGAATCTTTCATAATTCCCATACATAGAAAAGGGGAAAAGTCGAATGCTGCCAACAACAGAGGCATCTCAAAATTGTCTCAAATGCATCGCAAAATATACATGCCTTCTAAAGAAGGTCTAGAAACTTTAGTCCTTTATTCCTTAGCCATTGTAGTTCGACATTTGAACAACAAGACCTCCTTAGGGTCTTATGTTCAAACTATTATACTGTACCTAATCTCACTTTCCTGTCCTTCAAATATAAAAACATTTATTTTAAATTTTCTAAGTAATTCTTTCATGTTAGGCTGATGTCAGAGTGCGCGCGAGAAGCGAAGCAAAGCAATGCGAGAGGGAAATTTCATAAATTTTTATAATGAATTGGGAAATAACCCAGAAAAGTTTTTTAACTATTCGCGGATGTCTATTGTGTTGGTCTGTGCTTTTAACACTTAATCTTATTCCTAAATAAATGTAAAATTTATACTGAAATATTAATAAATAGAATATAATAATAATATAACAAAAAACATAATTTCTTTCGTCATGTCACCCAATAACGAATACCTGAATTATTTTAGGGTAGATAGCCTGAAAAGTTAGAAATATCAAAATTTTTGTGCGCTGGCTTCGAACGATGAGCGTAAAAAAAAGAATAAGATCTCGCTCTAAGGCCTTCAGCAAGAAATATTTGCGTCCATTTCGTTATATGAAATAGGTTGTCTATATGCTGTATGGTTAAGTTAGTGATATTTAAAAGGTTGCAGTGGTTTAACGCTCGTTCTCGCCCAATATTATCGCATCGCTTCTCGCGCTCCGAGAGTTAATTGCACGAACGAAACTGCCTTCAAAGCAGTGAGCTCATGGTCTTTGTACTACAATAATAAAACAATACTTTTTAAAAAAGTTGACACCGAAATGGACCTAATTTATTATATTAGATTGGCTTCACTCAGAAAAAAAGTTTTCGTTGGTTTGAACATATGTTTCACTTAATATTAAAGTAAATATTTACTCATTCTTTCGATTTTTTTTTATTTAATACTTTTTTATGTATTTTGTTCTTCCCAACAAAGACCCACGTCGGGTCTTTTGGATTTTAACGACCTTAAATATACAAAAAACAAATTTATTCGTGAAATACTTTTCACTTTCTAGCTACTGAAAATCAACAACTACCTTAGAAACTAGAAACTACTACCTAACAAATCTAAAATTATATTCATGTTTTTTATTGCTAAATCCTTAAGCATTTGGCGCAGTCAGAGAGTATTCATATTCCAAAACCTGTTTAAATTAACAAAAAAAATTTGTAAATACATTTTGATAAACCGTCGTAATTTTACATCATGTTTGATATTTAACATTACATTCCGAACATATACAAACCTGCATAATAGGACCGATTTTGAATGTATAACTGCATGTAGCTCGTGGTCGTTGCACTACAATAATAAAACAATACGCTTTAAAAAAGATTACACCAAAATAGAGAAAATTTAATATATATGTAGATGTTGGTATGAGTGTATGGGTGTGCTGTCGTCGGATGCTTAATTTCATCGTTATAGGAATATTGCGTCAGACACTAATTGTGCTGTGATTGGTTGTGTGTATGTTGTCGCTTTAAGAAGCGTCGTTTTAGCAGGGCGACAACGTAGTGTCGCTGTCGCCGAGTGTGGTTCGGTGGTAAGGAGAGAAAGAAGAAGGGCGACGCAAGCAGTTACGTATAGACCGTCGTATGTGCAAAACCGAAACTCGCTGTGCTATTACGATGTCGAAAAACATGTGCTCCGGTTGCGTTGGTTTGAACTTAATATCAAAGCGAGCTGGGTAAATATTTCATCATTCATTTTTTTTTATTTTTTTTATTATCAATCAATCAATAGTTATATTTAAAATCTGTCCGGAGTTATGGACAATAATTAAATTTTATAATGGGACCTTAACTTAATGAAATATTGAGTTGTACAATGTTTGCTTATCCTAGGAAACTAATTTTAACAGTAACCCTTAGCGATAGAATTCAAGTTATTTATTGTCTGGCCCTTTAGTGGGCCTTGTTGGTTTTACAACTGCAGCTCAGTCCCATTCGCCCGAGTGGCAGAGGTCCAGGTGCCAAAACAGTGAGCTCCTGGTCGTTGCACTACAATAATAAAAAAAACAAGAAAGGAAAGCTAACTTCGGGCGGAGCCGATGTTGATATACCCTTGCAGTTAAAAGCGGATATATGGTATATCGCAAACATCGGATAAAGGTTGCCGGTCCTTGTGAGAATATCATCAGAAAACCAATTAATTACAATAAAATATATAAAAACAAAAAGTCCCAAGCTTCTATCTTCAAAAATATCAAAGTTAGTATATCTACCAAAAACCATTACCGATCATTCAGTTATATGTCAGCTATAAGATATAGTCGACCGATCGTTGTGGTAGATTTGGTAGATCGGATTAACTGACCAAAAATAGAATTTGTACCAAGTTCCAGCTTTCTATCTTCAAAAACACAAAAGTTGGGTCATTTCCGATCGTTCAGTTATATGTCAGCTATAGGATATATTCGGCCGATCCCGGTCGTTCCGACTTATATACTACGTGCAAAGAAACAGACAGACAGACGGACAGACGAACATGCTCATATCAACCCAGGAGGTGATCCTGAGCAAGAATGTATATACTTTATAGGGTCGGAGATGTCTCCTTCACTGCGTTGCACACTTTTGGACAAAATTATAATACCCTACAAGGGTATAATAAGCTTTAAAATAGGTAAGACCAAAATGGAGACAAATTTAATATATAAGTTTGGCTTCACTCAAAAAAATATTTTGCGTTGGTTTGAACATTTTTGTCACATAAGGGGACCCCCCTTCTCGATTTCAAATTTTCCCCTTCAAACGAAAATCAAACAATTTTCAATGGGATGGCAAATGAACATAAATTATTTTTTAGGGTTGTAACTTTGCGTACATTTATTTGAAGACATAAAAAGGAAGAAAAAATTTTACATAATTTTTTTTTTTCTTTTTTGTTGTTTTTTATGATTAAACAAAAGACCTTCTTTTCGGGGGCGCAGGTGATTTCCGCTCCTTGGAACATCAGAAACCAAAAATTCCAAGTACATGTTTGGCTCTGGTATAAACTAGGATTATTAATTTCGCACAAAAATTAACAAAATGGCGGACCTTAGATATTTTGTTTTTGTCTTTTTTTCAGACATAAATCAAGTTGAAAATTAAAGAAGATCTTCACCGATTTGATTTATCCTAGTTCTTACTATTATGAGAGCTATAATAACTTACTTCTTACTATCATAACTTTTCATACATTTGTTTGAAGACATAAAAAAGAAGAAAAAAATTGTACATAATTTTTTTTTCTTTTTTGTTGTTGTTTTTTGGTTGTTTAAAGCAGGGACCGTAATTATTATAATTTTTAAAATAAAAATTATTTGTTGATTTTTATGACAAAAATTGAAATATAACTCTTATTGTCAATTTGTATAATAATTAGAAAAATAATTATTTTTCAATTTTTACAACAAAATAAAAAATAAAAATTTAAATTTGATTTTTTTTTTTAAATTGAAAATAAAAATTAAATGCGAATAACTTCTAAACCATGTGGACTATTAAAAAACGATTAACATATTTATGATCTGTGGCGCAGTACCTTTGAAATGATGTATGAATGTGTTATATTTCAATTTTAACAATAGAAATCGAAATAAAAGTTTATTGTGTTTCCGGATCCACCGTTAAAAAATGGTACATGTGCCCTTTTCCCACTCCCCGCAAATGCTTTTTTGTGGTTCAATTTTTTTGAACTCATAAGTCTTATTTGCAGTCCCTGGTCGGAACGGCCGGGATCGGCCGACTTTATCCTATAGCTGCCAAATAACTGATTAATCGGAAATGGTATAACTTTAGTGTTTTTAAAGTTAGAGAGTTTAAAGAGAGCTATTTTTGGCAAGTTAGAGAGCTATTTTTGGCAAAATAATACGGCATGCCAAATTTCATAAGGATCGGCCGACTATATCTTATAGCTGCCATATAACTGAACGATCGGAAATGGTATTTGGTAGAAATACCAACTTTGGTATTTTTGAAGATAGAAACTTGGGACTTTTTTTTTTAGATAATTTATTGGATCGGCCAACTATATCCGATGTTTGCGATATAAATCCGGTTTTAACTGCCAGGGTATGTCAACTTCGGCTCCGCCCGAATTAGCTTTTCTTTCTTGTTTTTGAATAAATCGATACTGAAGTTATTTCTTTGTTGATGAAATGAGATATACAACAAAAATTATTTTATTAAATTGTCCTATTATTACCTATACCATTAAAAAATATTTTACAATTCTAAATGAGATTCGTGAACTGTCCAGAAATGTAAAAAATAAAGTGCTTGTTTGATTGACTTTGATTTGAGTGAGTGCTTGACTTTGATTTTTAAAATTAAATACCTGTGCTTTACTGCTATATCCTCAAGCATTTGTCGCAGTCAGAGAGCATCCATATTCCGAAAGCTGTTTAATGAAAAACATACATTTATAATACAAATTTATTAAAACCATCATTGGTATTTAATAATATATTCTAAACATATTCAAACCTGAATAATAAGCACGATTTGGAATCTGTAACTCCATGTACAAAAGGGGTGGTCCAACTGACTCATTATAGGTGCCAAAACGGTGAAATCGTGAGTGTTGCACTAAAAAAATTTAAAAAAATACGATTTAAATAAGTGGCAACAAAACAGAGCAAATTTAATATATAAGTTTGGCTTCACTCAGAAAAATAGTTTGCGTTGGTTTGAACATTTTCTTCACTTAATATCAAGGACTGCAAATAAGACTTATGAGTTCAAAAAAATTGAACCACAAAAAAGCCTTTTTTAACGGTGCATCCAGAAACTCAATAAACTTTTATTTCGATTTCTATTGCTAAAATTAAAATATACCTCTTTTATCAATTTTTATAATAATAATTAAGAATAAGAATTATTTTTCAATTTTTATTTAAAAAAAAAAAAAGTAAAAATTATGATTCAATTTTTATTAAAAAAATTGAAAATAAGTGTGATGATTAAATTTTTATTATAAAAAGTGAATGCGAATAACTTCTAAACCGAGTGGACTATTAAAAAACCGCTTACGTATTTATGATATGTGGCGCAGTACTTTTCAAATGATGTATCGAACGTCCTCAAAGGACATAATCAAGGATTCTTCAATTATTCAATTTATTTAGTTATATTTCTACTAGAAATTTTCAAGTCTGTACACACCCATTTTCAAGTACGGACGTTTCAACATTTTCAAGTTTCAAGTCTTAACATTCTTTTGATTATATTGAAATATTTGTTGTATATTTTTTAATTTTCTTTTTATTCATTTTTAAAAACAACAGTTTCTTTATGGACTCCGATGATAAGTTACACCGTAAATCCGAAAGTACCAATTTCAGTGCAGAAAATGCTCTTTCTACTGAAACCTGGGTAGCAAGCACACTATGCAAAACTTTTGCTAGTTGGTAGAGCCGAGGATAAGTAAACTTTTTGCCTTTCCAGTATTCCATTATATTCTCCTGCAGTCAAATTTTCTTAGGAGAGTATGTGTGGATCTCTGTCATAATCAACTTTAACTCAGGATCATCGTCGTCATTGGATTCCTCATTTTCCGAATTTACCTCAATGGAGCTAAGGAAATCCTTCAGTAGAGAACTCTGGGATGCTCCATCAATCTCACTTAACGACGAACTTTGGCTTTCAGATGAAACTTCCAGTTCTTTTCTTACTATGCTTTCCTAAAAAAAAATATAAATTATTTTAGAATAATTATTGCATTACTTTAACAATACGCGATTACCTTTTTATTTAGGGCTAGTATTTTTCGCATTAATGCTGCTAAATGATTTAAATAAATAAAAAAAATTTCAGATAAATTTCATTTTCGGTAAGATTTTTTTCTCGGTTCTCTAAGTGTTCGACAAGGTTCTTAGAGTGTGTGCTCTTCATAGACTTAATGAATAACTTTGTTTCAAGCCAAAGCTTATAAAAATCGCCGAAATATAATTGTTCGCTTTGCAATTTTTGAGTGGCTATAAAAATCGGTTCTAGTGCCGCCAACAGCAAGTTAGGTTAGGTTAGGTTGAGGCGGCGATGAGGGCCGGTTCTGACCCCCATCCACTTGAGCCGCTGGGGCTCCTTGTGATACCGCACAGGCAAGGATCCTACAAAAGGACCTCTCCCTTCCCACTACTTATGTGCCCAAGGGTGCTCTATCCTTCTTGAAGCGGCTCGCGGTCACATCCAGATTTACGGATGAAGGCTACGAGTCTGTGTGGAGCGACCTCCGCGAGGTCTGTAAGTATTGCTGCGCCCAAGAATTTGAGTCGGATGCGCCCCAGCGCAGGGCATTGACACAGGAGGTGTGCGACTGTCTCTTCCTCTTCTTCGTCTCCACAGCTCCTGCAGTAGTCATAATGTGGCACCGCTAGTCTAGCCGCGTGTGCTCCTATTAACCAATGTCCCGTAATGGCCTTGATCGCCAGACTACAGTCCTGCCTATTCAGGGCGATAAGCATCATTGACCTCTTCCTAGATCGGATTGGCCATATCATGCGGGAGTTCCTGCAGTTTTGGAGGTTTCTCCATTTCCGCAGTGATGCGCGGTCAAAGTGATCCCTGCATTTTAGCCTACACGTAGCTAAGGGGATACCTACTGGTTCCTTCTCCGGTAGGAGAGGATTGGTAGTACCTGCTCTTGCTAGTTCGTCGGCGGCGCAGTTACCCTCGTGGTCCCTATGCCCGGGCACCCATATGAGGTGTATGTCATGCTGCTCTGCCATCTCGTTAAGAGATCTGCGACAGTCATTCACTGTCCTGGAGTTGGATGAAAGACCGTCAAGGGCTTTGAGTGCCGCTTGAACGTCTGAAAAGATACAGATTGTGTCCTGATTACCAATAAGTGCTGGGGATCTGAGTGCTTCTCCGATAGCTATTACTTCTGCTTGGAAAACACTACAGTGGTCTGGGAGTCTGAAGGACTCATTTAAACACAGCTGTTCGCAATGGAAACCGCCTCCCACCTGGCCATTCAATTTTGAACCGTCTGTGTAAATATGGAGGGAACCTGCTGGTCCCGGGATTTAACAGCAAGTTAATTTCCTCCCAATTTGATTCCGTTAACTGCAAGGTATCACTTAGGTTTCCTTCTGAAAACTTCTTGAATACGCATACCTTTTTCAACATAGTGTACGTGGAGTTCCATCTTGTTGGCACATCCAGTAGAGGTTGGGGTAGCCCTTGTGAAGAAATGGCCAGCCTAAACATAATTTTAAAATAGTATTGTAATTTTTAAGTGTAATGTTATGCATTTAATTTGTTTACCTATAAGTCGGAGTTCGCAATGTTTTTATTATGGATTGTGCGCTATCGACAAGGATCGTGCGCTACCGTATGCCTTTTATGCAGCTCAATCACTCCAAGCGTTTTTACTTCAATGCGGTGGTCTCGATAGTATTGGACATTGATTCCCAATATACCCCTGTAATACCTCGAAGCAATGTCAATTTTAAGCGAAAGTACTCTATCCTTCAATAACTTCGAAAGAGTCTCCTTTATGTTGTGGTATTTTTCGCTTACGTGATTCATAATTATTTTTCAATTTTTATTAAAAAAAAAAAAATAAAAATTATGATTCAATTTTTATTAAAAAAGTTGAAAATACGTGTTATGATTCAATTTTTACTATAAAAATTGAAAATAAAAAGTGAATGCGAATAACTTCTGAACCGAGTGGACTATTAAAAAACCGCTTACGTATTTATGATATGTGGCGCAGTACTTTTCAAATGATGTATCGAACGTCCTCAAAGGACATAGTCAAGGATTCTTTAATTATTCAATTTATTTAGTTATATTTCTAGTGTGGGTCAACCATGTAAAAGTGCACATCAGGTTAACACTGTTATTTTAAGTATGAAATGATTTGGTTAGCATCAAATTGTCGTTGATTTTTTCTTCATTTCATTTGGGTGATGATCGCAATGGGACGAAAAAAAGATTTAATTGTCCGCGTGTGTCTAAATGTAAAATTTGTGGTCGTACCTATAAAGGGCACTACTTAACGAATTTGAGAAGACATTTGCAGGAGGTGAACGTGATAAACGTTCGATAAACGAACGTATAAACGTGAACTGGAAGAAAAAAATCCAAACGAGCCTCAAGCAAAGAAGAAAAAATTTTCCATTGCTCTTTCTTCTTTTGAAGACTGTGTGCAACTTGTGACCGAGGAGAAGGTGCCCTTTGCTTTGCTGGACAGGGCTCTTTTTAAGAAGTTGACGGAACAAATTTTTTGTGGCTTGGACATGAGCCCCATAACATCTCGCAACGTTATGAATCACGTAAGCGAAAAATACCACAACATAAAGGAGACTCTTTCGAAGTTATTGAAAGTTATTGAGTTATATTTCAATTATTGTCATAAAAATCAATAAATAATTTTTATTTTTAATTTTTATTTTAAAAATTATAATAATTACGGTCCCTGCTTAATATCAAAGCGAGCTGGGTAAATATTTCATCATACATTCGATGTTATTTTATTTTCCTATTAATACGTATTAAATAAAATATATTCTGACCATATACAAACCCAAATAACAAGCTCGATTTTTAATCTATAATTGCATGTACGAAAGGTGGTCATTCTAAATGCCAAATCGGTGAGCTCGTGGTCATTGCACTACAATAAAAAAAAACATACGCTTTAAAATAGGTGACACCAATAGGTGTCCTGTTCGACATACCAAAAATCGCATATAAAGTGAGTTACTACCTCATAACACTGACAAAATTACGCTACCATAGCATTTTAACTCAATTTAAACTGAGGCAAAAATCCTTCATCATTAAGTAAATACATTGAGTGTTTTGTACAGTGTGCAATGCCCATAAAACGCAAAGGGGGTGATTTAAGCCGTGACACAATTAGATCTCGAAACATGCGAAGTAGAAGATCCGAAAGAACCGAAAAACAAATTCAGCAAAAAAATACATATGTACGTGTTAGAATAGCGCAACAACAACAATCACAGTTTCACAGTCAATAGACGCAGAACAAATGACCAACAACGACAACAGGTACATCGAGCATTTATATCTCAATTATTCCTGCGTCTAGCATTCCAGTATCAGCTTGATATTGAGTATTATGCTCACTCAAAAGTGGTAATTGGTGCTACGGACAAGGTCATGCTCTGAAATTCAAAAACAAGCCAGTTGGGATGTGTTGCGCGTCAGGAAAAGTGCAACTACTAGAAATTGAAACACCACCTGAACCATTAAACGGCTTACTTATCGGCACGGATCCAGATTCTAATGTGTTCCTTAAGTCAATTCGAACATTTAATTCATGCTTTCAAATGACATCGTTCGGAACAACAGAAATAGTTCGAAATACTAATGCAAATGGCCAAGTTTATCATAATATGGGCTCACTGCTGCCAATGCCAAACGGACCACATAATTTCTTACAAATCTACTTTATGGGCGGCGAAGATTCCGGAAGCGCACTTGCCAATCGCGTGAATGCACGTTGTGATTATAATAACCTTGATTCATTTTATGCCAGACGTAGCGTCAGTGCAGTGAGCTATATGCTCTATTGAACAAACACAATGCATTTTTGAAACGAAGCCGTAAATTTTCCTACAGAGTTTTTGAACTCACTGGATTCGCAAGGCATGCCAACGCATAATGTACAATTAAAGGTTGGATCTCCAATTATCCTACGTCGGGTACCCGCCCCGACTCTGCTACGGTACGCGATTAGTCATTAAAAAATTAATGAAAAACGTGATCGAAGCCAGCATTTTAAATGGAAAATTGGTAATCCGGATAAGAATATATTCTTATAGATTCCTATCCGTGGTATTAGTATATTTTCACCACTGAACTTTACTCTGAACTCTGAACTCTTTTCAACTCTGAACTATACTTACAGATGCACCAATTCAATTCAATCGTATTCAGTTTCCGATTATATTGGCATTTGCAATGACTATCAACGAATCCCAAGGTCAAACGATGTCTATTTGTGGCTTAGATTTAAGATCACCATGTTTTTCACACGGACAATTATACGTGGCATGCTCTCGAGAGGTAAATCATCCAGTTTGTGTTAGCTAAAGATGGACTAACAAAAAATATTGTTCACGCTATAGCACTAAGAGATTGACTTGCTGAATTACGATCAAATAATAACTTAAAAATAATGTTTGCCTTTTGTTGTTTTTATATTCCCTCATGGTTCACAGCGCTTCAGATGACTTTATAATACATAATTCTAGAACTAAGTGAATTTTGTACATAAATTATAAAGACATCTGGTGGCAAAACATCGTTTGCCGAGTCAGCTAGTTTTATATATTAGTTTGGCTTCACTCAGAAAAATAGTTTGCGTTGTTTTGAAAATTTTTTTCACCTAATATCAAAGCGAGCTGGGTAAATATTTCATAATACATTCGATGTCATTTTATTTTCGATTCAAGACTTTCTTTTGTGGGTTTTGTTCTTAACATGTGCCCATATCGGGTCTGTTGGTATTGGATTTGGAAGTTACTTACACTATATAGTTATAGTTATACGCTTAAAGCAGTTATTAAACTTTTAAAATTTAAGGACATTAAATATACAACAAACAACTTTATCTGTGAAATAATATTCAACAATTACAGATTTTTTCATTTCAGCTACTGAAAATCAATAACTACCTATTAATAGAAACTATAAATTACTAACTAACAAATCTACTTTCTTGGCTTCTTTTTTATATTATATTATAATATTTTATATTACAATTTCACAATTTAGAGTTAGAGAGTTTAAATTTTACACGAGAGCTATTTTTGGCAAAATAATAATACATCATACGAAATTTCATAACGATCGGTCGACTATATCTTATAGCTGCCTTATAACTGAACGATCGGAAATGGTATTTGGTAGACATACCAACTTTGGTATTTTTGAAAATAGAAGCTTGGGACTTTTTCTTAGATATTTTATTGTCATTAATTGGTTTTATTATGATGTTCTCATAAGGATCGGCCAACTATATGCGATGTTTGCGATATATATCCGGTTTTAACTGCCAGGGTATGTAAACTTCGGCTCCGCCCGAATTAGCTTTTCTTTCTTGTTTTTGAATAAATCGGCACTGAAGTTATTTCTTGGTTAATGAAATGATATATACAACAAAAATTATTTTATTACATTTTCCTATTAATACCTATACTATTAAAAAATATTTTACAAATCTAAATGAGATTCGTAAACTGTCTAGAAATGTAAAGAATAAATGTAAAAAATAAAGTGCTTGTTTGATTGACTTTGATTTGAGTGAGTGCTTGACTTTGATTTTTAAAATTAAATACCTGTTCTTTACTGCTATATCCTCAAGCATTTGTCGCAGTCAGAGAGCATTCATATTCCGAAAGCTGTTTAATGAAAAACATACATTTGTAATACAATTTTATTTAAACCATCATGCGTAAAATTTTCTGATTCAGTTTCTATGGTGTAAGGATTCATCAATCGTTTCAAGAGTAGCAAATAATTTAACATCATGATTGGTATTTAATAAGTCTGATTTTGAATTATTAACTGCATGTACGAAAGGTGGTCATTCTAGGTGCCTGTTTGGTCATTGAGCGTTTTCAATGCCGTAAATAAAAGAATTTGTATTTAATATGACGTTATAAAAATGTTTATTTCTGCATGCAGATCAAGCCGGATGATCCGCAGATAGACCGGCTATGGTGCATGCAGGGACTCAAGTAAAAGTACAGAGAGGGCGGCCCGACTGGTCACTGCGAAGCTAAAGCTCTCGAATAATGGAGAGGGCGGCCCGACCTAGACACTGCGAGCTAAAACTCTCTATGGAATGCTTGTTGAGTCGAGCGGCCGAGAAAGAGTCGGCTTGCGATCAACAAAGCCTTTGTAAAAACTTAAGCCTAATAAATAAACATTACACTAATAATTACACTAAACATTACATAAACATTATTTAAACATTATTTAAACATAAACATTAAACGCCGTGCTGCTGCTTGACCCGACATTCCCCCCCCCCCGTTGGGGCCTGTCCTCCAACTCCATCCGTAAGGGGAAAGGCAGTGCATAATACGTCCCGCTCGAAGTACTCCATCGCAGCCAGGGATGAGCTCCATAGTTGTGGCCAGTGGTCACATCCAAAACCTCCAACGTCCTGCATCGCTGCTCCAGAAACTCCGCCATAATTTATCGCTCAAACATATTTTCTCGCGGCGCATACGATCTGTCCCACTGTGCGCTCAGAACCGCAAGTAGCGTTGTGGAACATATATATGTATGAAGCCGTTATGCGCGGGCCAATGCACTTGCAGTGGAACGTATGTATATATGTTTTTAAATGTTTTTTCGCGGGTCAATAGTTTTTTTTAAATGTTAATTATATTAACTAAATCACGTCGGGGTCACCAATGTTTGGTCATTGAGCGTTTTCAATGCCGTAAATAAAAGAATTTGTATTTAATATGACGTTATAAAAATGTTTATTTCTGCATGCAGATCAAGCCGGATGATCCGCAGATAGACCGGCTATGGTGCATGCAGGGACTCAAGTAAAAGTACAGAGAGGGCGGCCCGACTGGTCACTGCGAAGCTAAAGCTCTCGAATAATGGAGAGGGCGGCCCGACCTAGACACTGCGAGCTAAAACTCTCTATGGAATGCTTGTTGAGTCGAGCGGACGAGAAAGAGTCGGCTTGCGATCAAGAAAGCCTTTGTACAAACTTAAGCCTAATAAATAAACATTACACTAATAATTACACTAAACATTACATAAACATTATTTAAACATTATTTAAACATAAACATTAAACGCCGTGCTGCTGCTTGACCCGACAAACGGTGAAATCGTGAGTGTTGCACTAAAAAAATAAAAAAAAATACGATTTAAATAGGTGGCAACAAAATAGAGCAAATTTAAAATATAAGTTTGTCTTCACTCAGAAAAATAGTTTGCGTTGGTTTGAACATTTTCTTCACTTAATATCAAAGCGAGCTGGGTAAATATTTCATCATTCGTTCGATGTTATTTTATTTTCCTATTAATACGTATTTAATAAAATATATTCTGATCATATACAAACCCAAATAACAAGCTCTATTTTTAATCTATAATTGCATGTACGAAAGGTGGTCATTCTAAATGCCAAATCGATGAACTTGTGGTCATTGCACTACAATAAAAAAAAAAAAATACGCTTTAAAATAGGTGACTCCAACATAGAGCAAATCTATCTTCTTCTTCTATATATATAAAGTTCTCGGTTCACAGTTTTTATACCCTTGCAGAGGGTTTTATAATTTTGTGCAAAAGTGTGCAACGCAGTGAAGGAGACATCTCCGACCCTATAAAGTATATATATTCTTGATCAGGATCACCTCCTGAGTTGATATGAGCATGTCCGTCTGTCCGTACGCGAACAAGTCTCTCAGTTTTGAAGCTATCGTCTTGAAACTTTGCACACACCCTTCTTCTAGATTTTGTATTTTAGTAAATTGGTTTTATTATGATGTAATCATAAGGATCGGCCAACTATATCCGATGTTTGCGATATATATCCGGTTTTAACTGCAAGGGTATATAAACTTCGGCTCCGCCCGAAGTTAGCTTCCCTTTCTTGTTGTTACTATACTCCTCCGAAACTGCTATACCAATTCTCATGAAATTTTTTTCATCCTTTTAAATCCTACCAAAAATCGCATATAAAGGTAGTTACTACCTCATCACACTGAAAAAATTACGCTACCATAGCATTTTAACTCAATTTAAACTGAGGCAAAAATCCTTCATCATTAAGTAAATACATTGAGTGTTTTGTACAGTGTGCAATCGTAACTCGGCAGGAAGAAACGAAATAAGGAATGTTCACTTTGGAACTTTCACTTTGAATGTTCACAATAATCACTTTGGAATAAGCAGAATTTTCAACATCAGGCTCTTACTGGAACTTGTTGCCGTTGTTAGTTAATTCTTCTTCTAACTATTAATCTGTGCGCTTCTCTTCTTTGAAAAGTGGTCTTTGTTGATTATGTTCATCTCGTGCATCTTTCGATTTTCGATTGTGATTCACGTAACTGCGCCATGCTTACACGCGCCTTTTCATTACCTTTATAAATTTGTTCTCCTGATCTCGTATTCTTCTATCTCGCGCAGCTCTAGAATTGACTGTTTGATGACTAAAATTGGCCCAATTGCGTTTTCTTGGCATTGGTGACTGTAGATAAGTAATCGGGCATATGATACACACATAAATGTACAATACGTTACGCTCTCAGCCTACTTATTGTTATTCATTACTATAAAAGCAGCCATTTCGGAGGAGTATAATTCCCGTTGTCGAACGGGATAAAAAAGTATCCTATGTCCGTCTCCTGGCTCTAAGCTACCTCCCTACCAATTTTCAGCCAAATCTGTTTTGCCGTTCTTGAGTTATAAGTGGTGTAACTAACACGACTATCTTTTACACGAGAGCTATTTTTGGCAAAATAATAATACATCATACGAAATTTCATAACGATCGGTCGACTATATCTTATAGCTGCCTTATAACTGAACGATCGGAAATGGTATTTGGTAGACATACCAACTTTGGTATTTTTGAAGATAGAAGCTTGGGACTTTTTCTTAGATATTTTATTGTAATTAATTGGTTTTATTATGATGTTCTCATAAGGATCGGCCAACTATATCCGGTGTTTGCGATATATATCCGGTTTTAGCTGCAAGGGTATATCAACTTCAACCGAATTAGCTTTTCTTTCTTGTTTTTGAATTAATCGATACTGAAGTTATTTCTTTGTTGATGAAATGAGATATACAACAAAAATTATTTTATTAAATTGTCCTATTATTACCTATACCATTAAAAAATATTTTACAATTCTAAATGAGATTCGTGAACTGTCCAGAAATGTAAAAAATAAAGTGCTTGTTTGATTGACTTTGATTTGAGTGAGTGCTTGACTTTGATTTTTAAAATTAAATACCTGTTCTTTACTGCTATATCCTCAAGCATTTGTCGTAGTCAGAGAGCATTCATATTCCGAAAGCTGTTTAATGAAAAACATACAATTGTAATACAATTTTATTTAAACCATCATGCGTAAAATTTTCTGATTCAGTTTCTATGGTGTAAGGATTCATCAATCGTTTCAAGAGTAGCAAATAATTTAACAGCATGATTGGTATTTAATAATATATTCCGAACATATACAAACCTGCATAATAAGTCTGATTTTGAATTATTAACTGCATGTACGAAAGGTGGTCATTCTAGGTGCCAAAACAGGTGAAATCGTGAGTGTTGCACTAAAAAAATAAAAAAAAAATACGATTTAAATAGGTGGCAACAAAATAGAGCAAATTTAAAATATAAGTCAGAAAAATAGTTTGCGTTGGTTTGAACATTTTCTTCACTTAATATCAAAGCGAGCTGGGTAAATATTTCATCATTCGTTCGATGTTATTTTATTTTCCTATTAATACGTATTTAATGAAATATATTCTGACCATATACAAACCCAAATAATAAGCTCGATTTTTAATCTATAATTGCATGTACGAAAGGTGGTCATTCTAAATGCCAAATCGGTGAGCTCGTGGTCATTGCACTACAATAAAAAAAAACAATGCCCATAAAACGCAAAGGGGGTGATTTAAGCCGTGACACAATTAGATCTCGAAACATGCGAAGTAGAAGATCCGAAAGAACCGAAAAACAAATTCAGCAAAAAAATACATATGTACGTGTTAGAATAGCGCAACAACAACAATCACAGTTTCACAGTCAATAGACGCAGAACAAATGACCAACAACGACAACAGGTACATCGAGCATTTATATCTCAATTATTCCTGCGTCTAGCATTCCAGTATCAGCTTGATATTGAGTATTATGCTCACTCAAAAGTGGTAATTGGTGCTACGGACAAGGTCATGCTCTGAAATTCAAAAACAAGCCAGTTGGGATGTGTTGCGCGTCAGGAAAAGTGCAACTACTAGAAATTGAAACACCACCTGAACCATTAAACGGCTTACTTATCGGCACGGATCCAGATTCTAATGTGTTCCTTAAGTCAATTCGAACATTTAATTCATGCTTTCAAATGACATCGTTCGGAACAACAGAAATAGTTCGAAATACTAATGCAAATGGCCAAGTTTATCATAATATGGGCTCACTGCTGCCAATGCCAAACGGACCACATAATTTCTTACAAATCTACTTTATGGGCGGCGAAGATTCCGGAAGCGCACTTGCCAATCGCGTGAATGCACGTTGTGATTATAATAACCTTGATTCATTTTATGCCAGACGTAGCGTCAGTGCAGTGAGCTATATGCTCTATTGAACAAACACAATGCATTTTTGAAACGAAGCCGTAAATTTTCCTACAGAGTTTTTGAACTCACTGGATTCGCAAGGCATGCCAACGCATAATGTACAATTAAAGGTTGGATCTCCAATTATCCTACGTCGGGTACCCGCCCCGACTCTGCTACGGTACGCGATTAGTCATTAAAAAATTAATGAAAAACGTGATCGAAGCCAGCATTTTAAATGGAAAATTGGTAATCCGGATAAGAATATATTCTTATAGATTCCTATCCGTGGTATTAGTATATTTTCACCACTGAACTTTACTCTGAACTCTGAACTCTTTTCAACTCTGAACTATACTTACAGATGCACCAATTCAATTCAATCGTATTCAGTTTCCGATTATATTGGCATTTGCAATGACTATCAACGAATCCCAAGGTCAAACGATGTCTATTTGTGGCTTAGATTTAAGAACACCATGTTTTTCACACGGACAATTATACGTGGCATGCTCTCGAGAGGTAAACCATCCAGTTTGTGTTAGCTAAAGATGGACTAACAAAAAATATTGTTCACGCTATAGCACTAAGAGATTGACTTGCTGAATTACGATCAAATAATAACTTAAAAATAATGTTTGCCTTTTGTTGTTTTTATATTCCCTCATGGTTCACAGCGCTTCAGATGACTTTATAATACATAATTCTAGAACTAAGTGAATTTTGTACATAAATTATAAAGACATCTGGTGGCAAAACATCGTTTGCCGAGTCAGCTATTTTTATATATTAGTTTGGCTTCACTCAGAAAAATAGTTTGCGTTGTTTTGAAAATTTTTTTCACCTAATATCAAAGCGAGCTGGGTAAATATTTCATAATACATTCGATGTCATTTTATTTTCGATTCAAGACTTTCTTTTGTGGGTTTTGTTCTTAACATGTGCCCATATCGGGTCTGTTGGTATTGGATTTGGAAGTTACTTACACTATATAGTTATAGTTATACGCTTAAAGCAGTTATTAAACTTTTAAAATTTAAGGACATTAAATATACAACAAACAACTTTATCTGTGAAATAATATTCAACAATTACAGATTTTTTCATTTCAGCTACTGAAAATCAATAACTACCTATTAATAGAAACTATAAATTACTAACTAACAAATCTACTTTCTTGGCTTCTTTTTTATATTATATTATAATATTTTATATTACAATTTCACAATTTAGAGTTAGAGAGTTTAAATTTTACACGAGAGCTATTTTTGGCAAAATAATAATACATCATACGAAATTTCATAACGATCGGTCGACTATATCTTATAGCTGCCTTATAACTGAATGATCGGAAATGGTATTTGGTAGACATACCAACTTTGGTATTTTTGAAAATAGAAGCTTGGGACTTTTTCTTAGATATTTTATTGTAATTAATTGGTTTTATTATGATGTTCTCATAAGGATCGGCCAACTATATGCGATGTTTGCGATATATATCCGGTTTTAACTGCCAGGGTATATCAACTTCAACCGAATTAGCTTTTCTTTCTTGTTTTTGAATTGATCGATACTGAAGTTATTTCTTTGTTTATGAAATGAGATATACAACAAAAATTATTTTATTAAATTGTCCTATTAATACCTATACCATTAAAAAATATTTTACAAATCTAAATGAGATTCGTAAACTGTCTAGAAATGTAAAGAATAAACGTAAAAAATAAAGTGCTTGTTTGATTGACTTTGATTTGAGTGAGTGCTTGACTTTGATTTTTAAAATTAAATACCTGTTCTTTACTGCTATATCCTCAAGCATTTGTCGCAGTCAGAGAGCATTCATATTCCGAAAGCTGTTTAATGAAAAACATACATTTGTAATACAATTTTATTTAAACCATCATGCGTAAAATTTTCTGATTCAGTTTCTATGGTGTAAGGATTCATCAATCGTTTCAAGAGTAGCAAATAATTTAACATCATGATTGGTATTTAATAATATATTCCGAACATATACAAACCTGCATAATAAGTCTGATTTTGAATTATTAACTGCATGTACGAAAGGTGGTCATTCTAGGTGCCAAAACAGGTGAAATCGTGAGTGTTGCACTAAAAAAATAAAAAAAAATACGAATTAAATAGGTGGCCACAAAATAGAGCAAATTTAAAATATAAGTCAGAAAAATAGTTTGCGTTGGTTTGAACATTTTCTTCACTTAATATCAAAGCGAGCTGGGTAAATATTTCATCATTCGTTCGATGTTATTTTATTTTCCTATTAATACGTATTTAATGAATTATATTCTGACCATATACAAACCCAAATAATAAGCTCGATTTTTAATCTATAATTGCATGTACGAAAGGTGGTCATTCTAAATGCCAAATCGGTGAGCTCGTGGTCATTGCACTACAATAAAAAAAAACATACGCTTTAAAATAGGTGACACCAATAGGTGTCCTGTTCGACATACCAAAAATCGCATATAAAGTGAGTTACTACCTCATAACACTGACAAAATTACGCTACCATAGCATTTTAACTCAATTTAAACTGAGGCAAAAATCCTTCATCATTAAGTAAATACATTGAGTGTTTTGTACAGTGTGCAATGCCCATAAAACGCAAAGGGGGTGATTTAAGCCGTGACACAATTAGATCTCGAAACATGCGAAGTAGAAGATCCGAAAGAACCGAAAAACAAATTCAGCAAAAAAATACATATGTACGTGTTAGAATAGCGCAACAACAACAATCACAGTTTCACAGTCAATAGACGCAGAACAAATGACCAACAACGACAACAGGTACATCGAGCATTTATATCTCAATTATTCCTGCGTCTAGCATTCCAGTATCAGCTTGATATTGAGTATTATGCTCACTCAAAAGTGGTAATTGGTGCTACGGACAAGGTCATGCTCTGAAATTCAAAAACAAGCCAGTTGGGATGTGTTGCGCGTCAGGAAAAGTGCAACTACTAGAAATTGAAACACCACCTGAACCATTAAACGGCTTACTTATCGGCACGGATCCAGATTCTAATGTGTTCCTTAAGTCAATTCGAACATTTAATTCATGCTTTCAAATGACATCGTTCGGAACAACAGAAATAGTTCGAAATACTAATGCAAATGGCCAAGTTTATCATAATATGGGCTCACTGCTGCCAATGCCAAACGGACCACATAATTTCTTACAAATCTACTTTATGGGCGGCGAAGATTCCGGAAGCGCACTTGCCAATCGCGTGAATGCACGTTGTGATTATAATAACCTTGATTCATTTTATGCCAGACGTAGCGTCAGTGCAGTGAGCTATATGCTCTATTGAACAAACACAATGCATTTTTGAAACGAAGCCGTAAATTTTCCTACAGAGTTTTTGAACTCACTGGATTCGCAAGGCATGCCAACGCATAATGTACAATTAAAGGTTGGATCTCCAATTATCCTACGTCGGGTACCCGCCCCGACTCTGCTACGGTACGCGATTAGTCATTAAAAAATTAATGAAAAACGTGATCGAAGCCAGCATTTTAAATGGAAAATTGGTAATCCGGATAAGAATATATTCTTATAGATTCCTATCCGTGGTATTAGTATATTTTCACCACTGAACTTTACTCTGAACTCTGAACTCTTTTCAACTCTGAACTATACTTACAGATGCACCAATTCAATTCAATCGTATTCAGTTTCCGATTATATTGGCATTTGCAATGACTATCAACGAATCCCAAGGTCAAACGATGTCTATTTGTGGCTTAGATTTAAGAACACCATGTTTTTCACACGGACAATTATACGTGGCATGCTCTCGAGAGGTAAACCATCCAGTTTGTGTTAGCTAAAGATGGACTAACAAAAAATATTGTTCACGCTATAGCACTAAGAGATTGACTTGCTGAATTACGATCAAATAATAACTTAAAAATAATGTTTGCCTTTTGTTGTTTTTATATTCCCTCATGGTTCACAGCGCTTCAGATGACTTTATAATACATAATTCTAGAACTAAGTGAATTTTGTACATAAATTATAAAGACATCTGGTGGCAAAACATCGTTTGCCGAGTCAGCTATTTTTATATATTAGTTTGGCTTCACTCAGAAAAATAGTTTGCGTTGTTTTGAAAATTTTTTTCACCTAATATCAAAGCGAGCTGGGTAAATATTTCATAATACATTCGATGTCATTTTATTTTCGATTCAAGACTTTCTTTTGTGGGTTTTGTTCTTAACATGTGCCCATATCGGGTCTGTTGGTATTGGATTTGGAAGTTACTTACACTATATAGTTATAGTTATACGCTTAAAGCAGTTATTAAACTTTTAAAATTTAAGGACATTAAATATACAACAAACAACTTTATCTGTGAAATAATATTCAACAATTACAGATTTTTTCATTTCAGCTACTGAAAATCAATAACTACCTATTAATAGAAACTATAAATTACTAACTAACAAATCTACTTTCTTGGCTTCTTTTTTATATTATATTATAATATTTTATATTACAATTTCACAATTTAGAGTTAGAGAGTTTAAATTTTACACGAGAGCTATTTTTGGCAAAATAATAATACATCATACGAAATTTCATAACGATCGGTCGACTATATCTTATAGCTGCCTTATAACTGAATGATCGGAAATGGTATTTGGTAGACATACCAACTTTGGTATTTTTGAAAATAGAAGCTTGGGACTTTTTCTTAGATATTTTATTGTAATTAATTGGTTTTATTATGATGTTCTCATAAGGATCGGCCAACTATATGCGATGTTTGCGATATATATCCGGTTTTAACTGCCAGGGTATATCAACTTCAACCGAATTAGCTTTTCTTTCTTGTTTTTGAATTGATCGATACTGAAGTTATTTCTTTGTTTATGAAATGAGATATACAACAAAAATTATTTTATTAAATTGTCCTATTAATACCTATACCATTAAAAAATATTTTACAAATCTAAATGAGATTCGTAAACTGTCTAGAAATGTAAAGAATAAACGTAAAAAATAAAGTGCTTGTTTGATTGACTTTGATTTGAGTGAGTGCTTGACTTTGATTTTTAAAATTAAATACCTGTTCTTTACTGCTATATCCTCAAGCATTTGTCGCAGTCAGAGAGCATTCATATTCCGAAAGCTGTTTAATGAAAAACATACATTTGTAATACAATTTTATTTAAACCATCATGCGTAAAATTTTCTGATTCAGTTTCTATGGTGTAAGGATTCATCAATCGTTTCAAGAGTAGCAAATAATTTAACATCATGATTGGTATTTAATAATATATTCCGAACATATACAAACCTGCATAATAAGTCTGATTTTGAATTATTAACTGCATGTACGAAAGGTGGTCATTCTAGGTGCCAAAACAGGTGAAATCGTGAGTGTTGCACTAAAAAAATAAAAAAAAATACGAATTAAATAGGTGGCCACAAAATAGAGCAAATTTAAAATATAAGTCAGAAAAATAGTTTGCGTTGGTTTGAACATTTTCTTCACTTAATATCATAGCGAGCTGGGTAAATATTTCATCATTCGTTCGATGTTATTTTATTTTCCTATTAATACGTATTTAATGAAATATATTCTGACCATATACAAACCCAAATAATAAGCTCGATTTTTAATCTATAATTGCATGTACGAAAGGTGGTCATTCTAAATGCCAAATCGGTGAGCTCGTGGTCATTGCACTACAATAAAAAAAAACATACGCTTTAAAATAGGTGACACCAATAGGTGTCCTGTTCGACATACCAAAAATCGCATATAAAGTGAGTTACTACCTCATAACACTGACAAAATTACGCTACCATAGCATTTTAACTCAATTTAAACTGAGGCAAAAATCCTTCATCATTAAGTAAATACATTGAGTGTTTTGTACAGTGTGCAATGCCCATAAAACGCAAAGGGGGTGATTTAAGCCGTGACACAATTAGATCTCGAAACATGCGAAGTAGAAGATCCGAAAGAACCGAAAAACAAATTCAGCAAAAAAATACATATGTACGTGTTAGAATAGCGCAACAACAACAATCACAGTTTCACAGTCAATAGACGCAGAACAAATGACCAACAACGACAACAGGTACATCGAGCATTTATATCTCAATTATTCCTGCGTCTAGCATTCCAGTATCAGCTTGATATTGAGTATTATGCTCACTCAAAAGTGGTAATTGGTGCTACGGACAAGGTCATGCTCTGAAATTCAAAAACAAGCCAGTTGGGATGTGTTGCGCGTCAGGAAAAGTGCAACTACTAGAAATTGAAACACCACCTGAACCATTAAACGGCTTACTTATCGGCACGGATCCAGATTCTAATGTGTTCCTTAAGTCAATTCGAACATTTAATTCATGCTTTCAAATGACATCGTTCGGAACAACAGAAATAGTTCGAAATACTAATGCAAATGGCCAAGTTTATCATAATATGGGCTCACTGCTGCCAATGCCAAACGGACCACATAATTTCTTACAAATCTACTTTATGGGCGGCGAAGATTCCGGAAGCGCACTTGCCAATCGCGTGAATGCACGTTGTGATTATAATAACCTTGATTCATTTTATGCCAGACGTAGCGTCAGTGCAGTGAGCTATATGCTCTATTGAACAAACACAATGCATTTTTGAAACGAAGCCGTAAATTTTCCTACAGAGTTTTTGAACTCACTGGATTCGCAAGGCATGCCAACGCATAATGTACAATTAAAGGTTGGATCTCCAATTATCCTACGTCGGGTACCCGCCCCGACTCTGCTACGGTACGCGATTAGTCATTAAAAAATTAATGAAAAACGTGATCGAAGCCAGCATTTTAAATGGAAAATTGGTAATCCGGATAAGAATATATTCTTATAGATTCCTATCCGTGGTATTAGTATATTTTCACCACTGAACTTTACTCTGAACTCTGAACTCTTTTCAACTCTGAACTATACTTACAGATGCACCAATTCAATTCAATCGTATTCAGTTTCCGATTATATTGGCATTTGCAATGACTATCAACGAATCCCAAGGTCAAACGATGTCTATTTGTGGCTTAGATTTAAGAACACCATGTTTTTCACACGGACAATTATACGTGGCATGCTCTCGAGAGGTAAACCATCCAGTTTGTGTTAGCTAAAGATGGACTAACAAAAAATATTGTTCACGCTATAGCACTAAGAGATTGACTTGCTGAATTACGATCAAATAATAACTTAAAAATAATGTTTGCCTTTTGTTGTTTTTATATTCCCTCATGGTTCACAGCGCTTCAGATGACTTTATAATACATAATTCTAGAACTAAGTGAATTTTGTACATAAATTATAAAGACATCTGGTGGCAAAACATCGTTTGCCGAGTCAGCTAGTTTTATATATTAGTTTGGCTTCACTCAGAAAAATAGTTTGCGTTGTTTTGAAAATTTTTTTCACCTAATATCAAAGCGAGCTGGGTAAATATTTCATAATACATTCGATGTCATTTTATTTTCGATTCAAGACTTTCTTTTGTGGGTTTTGTTCTTAACATGTGCCCATATCGGGTCTGTTGGTATTGGATTTGGAAGTTACTTACACTATATAGTTATAGTTATACGCTTAAAGCAGTTATTAAACTTTTAAAATTTAAGGACATTAAATATACAACAAACAACTTTATCTGTGAAATAATATTCAACAATTACAGATTTTTTCATTTCAGCTACTGAAAATCAATAACTACCTATTAATAGAAACTATAAATTACTAACTAACAAATCTACTTTCTTGGCTTCTTTTTTATATTATATTATAATATTTTATATTACAATTTCACAATTTAGAGTTAGAGAGTTTAAATTTTACACGAGAGCTATTTTTGGCAAAATAATAATACATCATACGAAATTTCATAACGATCGGTCGACTATATCTTATAGCTGCCTTATAACTGAATGATCGGAAATGGTATTTGGTAGACATACCAACTTTGGTATTTTTGAAAATAGAAGCTTGGGACTTTTTCTTAGATATTTTATTGTAATTAATTGGTTTTATTATGATGTTCTCATAAGGATCGGCCAACTATATGCGATGTTTGCGATATATATCCGGTTTTAACTGCCAGGGTATATCAACTTCAACCGAATTAGCTTTTCTTTCTTGTTTTTGAATTGATCGATACTGAAGTTATTTCTTTGTTTATGAAATGAGATATACAACAAAAATTATTTTATTAAATTGTCCTATTAATACCTATACCATTAAAAAATATTTTACAAATCTAAATGAGATTCGTAAACTGTCTAGGAATGTAAAGAATAAACGTAAAAAATAAAGTGCTTGTTTGATTGACTTTGATTTGAGTGAGTGCTTGACTTTGATTTTTAAAATTAAATACCTGTTCTTTACTGCTATATCCTCAAGCATTTGTCGCAGTCAGAGAGCATTCATATTCCGAAAGCTGTTTAATGAAAAACATACATTTGTAATACAATTTTATCTAAACCATCATGCGTAAAATTTTCTGATTCAGTTTCTATGGTGTAAGGATTCATCAATCGTTTCAAGAGTAGCAAATAATTTAACATCATGATTGGTATTTAATAATATATTCCGAACATATACAAACCTGCATAATAAGTCAGATTTTGAATTATTAACTGCATGTACGAAAGGTGGTCATTCTAGGTGCCAAAACAGGTGAAATCGTGAGTGTTGCACTAAAAAAATAAAAAAAAATACGAATTAAATAGGTGGCCACAAAATAGAGCAAATTTAAAATATAAGTCAGAAAAATAGTTTGCGTTGGTTTGAACATTTTCTTCACTTAATATCAAAGCGAGCTGGGTAAATATTTCATCATTCGTTCGATGTTATTTTATTTTCCTATTAATACGTATTTAATGAAATATATTCTGACCATATACAAACCCAAATAATAAGCTCGATTTTTAATCTATAATTGCATGTACGAAAGGTGGTCATTCTAAATGCCAAATCGGTGAGCTCGTGGTCATTGCACTACAATAAAAAAAAACATACGCTTTAAAATAGGTGACACCAATAGGTGTCCTGTTCGACATACCAAAAATCGCGTTACTACCTCATAGCACTGACAAAATTACGCTACCATAGCATTTTAACTCAATTTAAACTGAGGCAAAAATCCTTCATCATTAAGTCAATACATTGAGAGTTTTGTACAGTGTGCAATGCCAATAAAACGCAAAGGGGGTGATTTAAGCCGTGACACAATTAGATCTCGAAACATGCGAAGTAGAAGATCCGAAAAACAAATTCAGCAAAAAAATACATATGTATGTACGTGTTAGAATAGCGCAACAACAACAATCACGCAGTTTCACAGTCAATAGACGCAGAACAAATGACCAACAACGACAACAGGTACATCGAGCATTTATATCTCATTCATTCTTGCGTCTAGCATTCCAGTATCAGCTTGATATTGAGTATTATGCTCACTCAAAAGTGGTAATTGGTTCTACGGACAAGGTCATGCTCTGAAATTCAAAAATGAGCCAGCTGGGATGTGTTGCGCGTCAGGAAAAGTGCAACTACTAGAAATTGAAACACCACCTGAACCATTGAACGGCTTACTTAACGGCACGGATCCAGATTCTAATGTGTTCCTTAAGTCAATTCGAACATTTAATTCATGCTTTCAAATGACATCGTTCGGAACAACAGAAATAGTTCGAAATACTAATGCAAATGGTCAAGTTTATCATAATATGGGCTCACTGCTGCCAATGCCAAACGAACCACATAAATTCTTACAAATCTACTTTATGGGCGGCGAAGATTCCGGAAGCGCACTTGCCAATCGCGTGAATGCACCTTGTGATTATAATAACCTTGATTCATTTTATGCCAGACGTAGCGTCAGTGCAGTGAGCTAAATGCTCTATTGAACAAACACAATGAATTTTTGAAACGAAGCCGGAAATTTTCCTACAGAGTTTTTGAACTCACTGGATTCGCAAGGCATGCCAACGCATAATGTAAGTTAACTATGGTCAGCCAGACCAGAGTCGTTCACCACAGTCAACATCATAATGAAGCTCCGGCCAGACTGCTGACCCAGCAATGGGCCGGATGCTCGTGCACAGACGGCAGACACTGCATATTTGCGTGGCCGCTGTGAGCCTTTGTTACCTTTAAGTTCTTTACGGCACTTAGCCGTTAACTCTTTTATTAATTACACAGTGCGCCAGTGATTTGGAACTTTTGAAGAGACCTAGTAGAAATTGTTCATTAGGTCGAGTATAGTATAAAACCATGTTTGAAATTTTTCATACACCCTCAAATCTTGATTTATTTCGAAAAAACGGTTTTTCGAAAGTGTTTTGCTCTTAAAAATTCCTGAACGCGTAATTTTAGGCCTATTTTAGTTTTTTAAGTTGTACCGAAAAAATGGCGTCAAAGTTCGAAAAACACGACAAAAAATCAAAAGTGTCAGTTTCTTTTGTAAAATTTGTATCCTTTCTGTTTAAATAAATTAAAGATGTATTTTTTTTTCAAAAGCTACAACATTTAACTATTGAAAAACGTAAAAAAATTGAAAATCGGCCCAAAATTACGCGTTCAGGAATTTTTAAGAGCAAAACACTTTCGAAAAACCGTTTTTTCGAAATAAATCAAGATGAAAAATTTCAAACATGGTTTTATACTATACTCGACCTAATGAACAATTCCTACTAGGTATCTTCAAAAGTTCCTCCAACTTTTCTTTTTTTGTCGCACTGTGTTATTATACTGACTGAGTCACTAGGCCAGCGGTATCGAAGGACAGTCATCCTTCCACCGTAATCTCCCTATTCAGGAACTACGTAGATAGCTCACGCCACTACCAGGCGGTCGTTATAATTAGGAGCAAAATTAGAGGCCCTGCCGATGCGGTGCTGTCCTCGTTTGGCACTATACTGTATTTCGACGCGATCATAGATCGCCTCGATTTCACATATAGTGACAAGCGCCAGATACACGTTATCGAGCAGGAGATGGGTACCCTCAGACAGGGAAGCCTCACTCTCCTACAATACTATGACGAGGTCGAGAAAAAGCTCACCTTGCTTACCAATAAAGCCACGATGTCGTACGAAGCGTCGGCGGCAAGAATCTTATGTGAAAAGTTCCGGGACGACGCGCTCCGCGTATTTATTTCGGGACTCAAACGCAGTCTTTCCGACATCCTTTTCTCGGCGAAGCCGAAAGACATGCCAACTGCATTGGCATTAGCCCAGGAAGTGGAATCTAACCACGAGAGATATACATTCGCAACTTCGTTTGCAAAGAGCTAAGAGGATAGGGATCGTAGGCAAACCTCAAAGCCACAAGATCGCCAACAAAAGCCAAGATCGCCATCTCTGAATACGATTCAGAAACGATTAATTTTTTAGGGGAAAATCCCTGCTACCCGTCATCAGACGAAGAGTAGTGGGGAAAGAAATGAAGTTCCTCATCGACACGGGCGCGTCGAAAAATTTCATTCGACCTCACGAAGGTTTAAAAGGCGTTCGCCCCGTCGATTCCCCTTTCACTATTCATTCACTTCATGGCGTTACTACTATCACAAAGAAATGCTTTGTGTCCTTATTTAATTTAAAAACTACGTTCTTTCTACTACCGGACTTATCCACCTTTGATGGAATAATCGGCCTTGACTTATTAAAGCAGGCAGGGGCAACGCTTTGCCTAGCTTCCGGTAGCCTAAATTGGGGCACCGAGGCGGAGAAAATCGAGTTCCACACGTGCACTGACGTAAATTTCACCAGCGTGAACTGCTCAGATGCACCGCCATCGGCAAAAGACTCGTTTTTGAAAATGCTGAAGACCGGGAAAAAGGCTTTCGCAAACCCTAATGAGGCTTTGCCTTACAACACATCGGTGGTAGCCACCATCCGAACAGTTGATGAGGAGCCCATATACGCAAAATTATACCCGTACCCCATGGGAGCAGCGGATTTCGTCAACAAAGAGATTGAAGATCTGCTTAAGAACGGGATAATTCAGAAGTCGGTATCCCCCTACAACAATCTAATTTGGGTTGTGGATAAAAAAGGGACCGATGAGCACGGCAACCGGAAAATGCGACTAGTTATTGACTTTCGCAAGCTAAACGAAAAAACCGTGCCCGACAAATACCCCATGCCAAATATTAACATGATATTAGGCAACCTGGGTAATGCTAAATATTTCTCAACGCTGGACCTCAAGTCTGGCTACCACCAGATCATACTCGCAGAACGCGACAGAGAAAAAACTTTTTTCTCAGTGAATGGGGGAAAATATGAATTCCGCAGACTACCGTTTGGTCTCAAAAATGCAGGCAGCATTTTTCAGAGGACCATCGACGACATCCTACGGGAACAGATCGGCAAGTTCTGCTATGTTTACGTGGACGACTGGGACTAGATTGGGTTCTTAAGGGGGGACATCTGAGTAACAGGCCAAAAAAAAGCGGTTTTTCTCGAATTTTTTTTGGCCAAATCAAAACAGCTAATAGACAATTTGTAAATGGGGTTTTTTTATATTATATTTAAACTACACAAAAAAATTTTTTTTTAATAAATCGAAAACAAAATGGCGGCCCTGCAGCCCTTATTCGTAGGCCCTATTTTTTTAAAGGGGGTCCATGGCCGAACACCTAACGTCCTTAATTTTTGATCTAGAACAAAAAATCAAGTTTGGTTAGTTTCTTTATCTCAACGGCTATCGACACACGTAGGATTTTTTCGATATATTGATTTTTTCCAAAATGGCAAGTGATTGAACAAAATTTTCCATTTTCACTAACAAAAAACGTCACAAAATTGTTAATAAAAAAAAAAGTAAGCAAAATAAAAAAAAAATCCTACGTGTGTCGATAGACATAGGTATTCTGAGTATACTGTCAAAATTTTAGATCGATAGGTTAAGAGTTGTTCGAGTTAGGTGTTCGGCCAACCCAAAAAAAGTGGTTTCGAGAAAAACGCGTTTAAAGTTTTAAGTACTGTGGGATATACCTGTGAAGCATCGCCGCAGAATGGAAAATTTCGACACTTAGACACTTTTGCCGGACTCTATCTTTTGATATGTCATTTTTAAGACCCTAAAGAATTATTTAAGCGAAAAAAAAAATTTTCGATTTTTTCAAAATTCTACTCAGATGTCCCCCCTTAAGAGCCTGTACGAGGCGAACATGAGAGTATCTATAGAGAAATCCAGCTTTTTAAGAAACGTGTGAGTTTCCTCGGGTTTATAGTCACTTGTAACGGTGCTACAACAGACCCAGAGAAGGTTAAGGCCATAAAAGAATTTCCGGAACCCAAAAGTGTTTTTGAGGTACGATCGTTTCTAGGCCTAGCCAGTTACTATCATTACGATGTTTCATTAAGGCCTTCCCAGCTATAGCGAGACCTATATCGGACATCCTAAAAGGGGAAAACGCAACAGTTAGTAGACACAGGTCACGAAACATTCCGGTTCAATTCTCTGAAGCGCAACAACAAGCGTTCCAGAAATTACAAAATATTTTGGCATCCGATGACGTAATGCTAAGGTACCCCGACTACAAAAAGGCATTTGATCTAACGACAGATGCCTCGGCCCATGGCATTGGCGCAGTATTGTCCCAAGAGGGACGCCCAATAACAATGATCTCAAGGACATTGAAAGACAGGGAAGTTAACTACGCCACTAACGAGAGGGAACTCTTGGCCATAGTCTGGGCATTGGCCAAGTTGCGACATTATCTGTACGCGGTAAAAGATATCAACATCTTTACCGACCACCAACCGCTAACCTTTGCAGTATCGGAATCCAATCCGAATGCAAAGATCAAAAGGTGGAAAGCACGCATTGATGAGTCAGAGGCGCGTATTTTATACAATCCTGGCAAGGAAAATCTGGTTGCCGATGCGTTGTCACGACAACAACTTAACGTCATGGAGGAGCAGGAAGCCCAATCGTGCGCAGCCACCATTCACAGCGAGCTCTCCTTGACACACACAATCGAGCAACGGATAAGCCCCTGAACTGCTTCCAAAACCAGATAACTCTGGAGGAGGCACGCTTTCCATCAAAACGCAGGATAAGATCATTAAGGCGCAAAACTCGCTCCGAACCAGGGAAAATGCCTCCCGACAACGCAGAGTATTCGAAGTCGGCGAAAAGGTATTGGTAAAGTCCAACAGAAGGCTAGGAAATAAGCTCACGATAGGCACCCCAAGAAACATGAGCTAGGCGAGACTCCGATCCCCTCTCATGTGGGAGAATTGCTCCATATCGATATTTTTTCCACAGACAAAAAATACTTCCTCACTTGCATTGACAAGTTTACGAAGTTCGCAGTTGTGCAACACGTACACTCGAGGACAATCGAAGATCTTAAACCAGCCATACTACAGATCATGAATTTTTTCCCCAAGGCTAGAGTAGTCTATTGCGATAACAGAAGGCTAGGAAAGTCAACAGAAGGCTAGGAAATAAGCTCACACCCTTGTGTGAGGAGAGAGCCGTAGAAGCGGACCTGGGGACCACGGTCCTCATTAAGGGGAGGGTGGTCCACAAGGACAATCTTAAATGATGCTACCAACAATGTCCTTTCTGTTTTTTATTCATTAGTTTATAATACCTTCAAGCCACTTGGCGCACACCCTTTCTTACTATAATATTTGTAGCCACTGGCATAGTTTATTTTAAGTTCATTTTATTGGTGGTGGAAAAAACCTCTTCAAGCATAAAATAGCTAAAGTTTAATTTCATAGGATCGGACCAACACTTTGCATATTCCTGTCCTTGGCGTCGGCTCACATTACTGATTATTCACAGGCCAGGTACATCCCCATCGTGGATGGTGAAATCCTAGTATGGGAGGAGTTCGCTTATGTCACACATACAGCAAACCTCTTAGAATATGGGCGCGTAATAGAGGAGACAAACAACATGATCAACATGTTTCCGCTATCCCATATGAAGAAGCTTCTGAGCGTGGACACCGCTCACCTCCAGGATTTATTAGAGTCGTTAGGCGTTCATCACAGAGAAGCTAGGAGCTTGGATTTCTTAGGGTCAATGCTGAAGGTCGTAGCAGGTACACCGGATGCCGGTGACCTTGAGAAAATCAGATTTTCTGAAATGAAGTTAGCCGAGTCAAGCAATAGACAGATTGAAATAAACACTAAAGTCCAAAACCAAATTAAAACCAAACCAAAACCAACTTACCCACTTCGTCAATTCAATATTGAGATCAGCTAAAAATTCACAAGTAGACACTGGACATTTATATGAAACACTGCTTGCTAGAAACCGCATGTTGATGACGGAATTACAAAATTTAATGCTTGCAATAACCCTAGACAAAATTAATATTGTTAGTCCGAACATTTTAGATCATGAAGACTTAAAATCAGTTTGGCTTGAGGAACCCACCGACACACCCATAGGGGATCTTTTGTCCGTCTCGTCCGTAAAAATTCTACAGTCCATTAACATTTTACATTTTATCATTAAATTTCCCAAAATTAAACTATCCTGCAAAAAGATCACAGTTTTTCCAGTTGCCCATGGGGGACAATGCTGCAGATAATAGACAACGTCATTAAAAACTGCTCCGTATCACCGGGAGCCGCATTCTACCGCCTTGCCTCAGAGAGAGGCAAGCGTGCGCCAGAGAACTGCACGCTGGAGGGGTGGCACACTGCCCAATACAAGAGAGTGGCCTGCACCCGATAACCTACGTGGACGAAGCGATTGTAATCATCAATGACAGGTCGGCCAAAGTACGAGTGGACAACGGCACAGAGACATGGACTCACGGCGCGCACCTCATTACCTTTGAGAAAAAGGCCACGATAAATGACACGCTCTTCATCAACCATGATAACACCCATAAGAGAGCTCCAGGGACAGCAAGTCTTCCCTTATTAAACATCACCGCCACCCAAGATGTCCTCAGCCTCCCGTATCTTCACCGCCTGAGTGAACGAAACTTGGAGTTCATCAAGGAGTTCGGAGAAGAGATCGATAACAACCGATCACGTCTCGCAGCAATTATTGCAGGAGCAATATGCTGCGCACTCATCTGCATCGGGCTCACCTACAGGCACTTTACTAAGGCAAGGAAATCCGCAGGTCAGATTAGGCAGGTCATCGCCGAATTACATGCGGCCGAGGGCGGCCTTAACTTAGAGGCGGAGTAGTTAACTATGGTCAGCCAGACCAGAGTCGTTGACCACAGTCAACATCATAATGAAGCTCCGGCCAGACTGCTGACCCAGCAATGGGCCGGATGCTCGTGCACAGACGGCAGACACTGCATATTTGCGTGGCCGCTGTGAGCCTTTGTTACCTTTAAGTTCTTTTCACATATTCAGTTCATATTTGATATTCAATAAATAAAGAGCACCAGCTCTCATGCATGAAACTCCGGCACTTAGCCGTTAACTCTTTTATTAATTATTATACTGACTGAGTCACTAGGCCAGCGGTATCGAAGGAGAGTCATCCTTCCACCGTAATCTCCCTATCTCAACATAGGAGCAGTACGACCATCCCTTGGGATCTACAGCGACGTGGGCCACCAGCGGCAGTTACCTTCCGCCGACCCTCGCCACGGATATCCAACCAGCGGCAGTGACCTACTGCCGGCCCGGACAATCAATTGAGAAAGGAAGTCGAAGCGAACACCCGACTCTCCAGTGGCTGCCAACCTTGGCGGTCACCAATACCTAATCAGCCGGCTCTACCCCTGCCACGGAGGCATAGCCAGCCGGCTTTGCAATATTATCAATTCACACAAATTGGAATATTACTTGTTTTAATTGGCGCTCAACTAGCAGAAGTTGGAAGGTGACAGCAGCGCAACCGTTCAGAGATATAAACACACCATTACAGACTATGTAAGTGGGCCCTTCGGCCAAACTTTTTACGTCTTCGACTAAAAAATAATCCATAGTTCGGACCAGGGCACAAATTAACAAGTCTAAAGTGAAAAAAAAAAATAAATAAAAAAGAATCTCAATATTAAACGTTACGACTTTAATAGTGTTTATTGTTTATTTCTTTCATTAATATTTTTTCGCACTGTGTACGCAACATAAACTCTATGCAGCGGTGTACTGTTACCCTTCAGATACTTTTGGTGTATAAATTAGCGTATTGTGGAGGATAAATATCAGAGCCAAGACTCTTATAATTGAGCATACCAAATTCGGATTTTTATTGGGCATTTATTATTTAAATATATAAAAGGAAAACCTTTTTTCCTGTGTGCAGATATTTTATTTTGTTTCTATTTGTCGCTTCGCTCGAATAAAAGTTCTCGGTATTAGCTTCGCAGTCCAATTTCATTTTTTATTCTTTGTCTCCACTCTACTGCTGCGAACCCGATACGGTCGCACATGCATTTTTGTGGCAATCGTTGTTTTTTATTTTTTCTTTGTTTATCATAGCGGAGGCTCAGGCCCCGCATACCCCTCACCTTACCAGTGCTTGGCAAGGCGGCAGCTCAATTCAACGAGCACACATACATCGTTAATAAGCGGCGGCTCCGTCCCCGCCTCCAAAACAAATTGAGCGAGCAGTTCTTACCAGTGCGATTTAGCTCCACTACACATGAACTCTCAGTTCACGCAATACAGGCAGAATAAGGGGTTTGGTAGTGACTCAGAATCCGACAGAGAAGAGCCCCCGCGCACTTCCACACCCACTCAAGAAACCCATAATACCCCCCAAGTAGAGATGATGGACTCGAACCAGCTTAGGGATGTTATCCTGGCCGCGGTTAGCCAAGCCCTGGCAGAGGCGGCCGGCCAAGCCATGGCCAGAGAAGCTGAATTACGCCAAACCATTCAAGAATTAGCCGCCCAAGTTGCAGCGGTGCAAGCAGCACCCGCGCAGACGGCAGCCCCCAAAATCAAGGTCTATGAGCCCATTGATATTAAGGGCAACATCCAGTGCAATGAGCCCCTGGACGCCGTAAAATGCTTGCCCGAGTTTACGGGAGCACAAGAGTCATATGTCTCTTGGCGGCAGGCGGCGGTAGCCGCATATTTCATATTCAGGAACTACGTAGATAGCTCACGCCAGGCGGTCGTTATAATTAGGAGTAAAATAAGAGGCCCTGCCGATGCGGTGCTGTCCTCGTTTGGCACTATACTGAATTTCGACGCGATCATAGATCGCCTCGATTTCACATATAGTGACAAGCGCCAGATACACGTTATCGAGCAGGAGATGGGTACCCTCAGACAGGGAAGCCTCACTCTCCTACAATACTATGACGAGGTCGAGAAAAAGCTCACCTTGCTTACCAATAAAGCCACGATGTCGTACGAAGCGTCGGCGGCAAGAATCTTATGTGAAAAGTTCCGGGACGACGCGCTCCGCGTATTTATTTCGGGACTCAAACGCAGTCTTTCCGACATCCTTTTCTCGGCGAAGCCGAAAGACATGCCAACTGCATTGGCATTAGCCCAGGAAGTGGAATCTAACCACGAGAGATATACATTCGCAACTTCGTTTGCAAAGAGCCAAGAGGATAGGGATCGTAGGCAAACCTCAAAGCCACAAGATCGCCAACAGGAAAAATCCTTTCCTCACGCAAATCAACAGTGAGGTGCTGGTAAAAACCCGCACTTTAGCAAACAGCATAGGGCGCAGGTACAAGAAAATACCCCGGAACCGATGGACATTGACCCATCCATTTCCAGGATGAGACAACCGACCCAGACACAGGCTTACCAAAACGGGAAGCCGACCCCCTCCGGTCGATCAGAGGGTTAACCATATCGCCCAAAGCGCAGATCAAGCTGAGGGTGCGTACGCAGCCGCAGCTTCCAGCGCAGCGGCCAAAGTCGGCCATGACGCCATCTCTGAATACGATTCAGAAACGATTAATTTTTTAGGGGAAAATCCCTGCTACCCGTCATCAGACGAAGAGTAGTGGGGAAAGAAATGAAGTTCCTCATCGACACGGGCGCGTCGAAAAATTTCATTCGACCTCACGAAGGTTTAAAAGGCGTTCGCCCCGTCGATTCCCCTTTCACTATTCATTCACTTCATGGCGTTACTACTATCACAAAGAAATGCTTTGTGTCCTTATTTAATTTAAAAACTACGTTCTTTCTACTACCGGACTTATCCACCTTTGATGGAATAATCGGCCTTGACTTATTAAAGCAGGCAGGGGCAACGCTTTGCCTAGCTTCCGGTAGCCTAAATTGGGGCACCGAGGCGGAGAAAATCGAGTTCCACACGTGCACTGACGTAAATTTCACCAGCGTGAACTGCTCAGATGCACCGCCATCGGCAAAAGACTCGTTTTTGAAAATGCTGAAGACCGGGAAAAAGGCTTTCGCAAACCCTAATGAGGCTTTGCCTTACAACACATCGGTGGTAGCCACCATCCGAACAGTTGATGAGGAGCCCATATACGCAAAATTATACCCGTACCCCATGGGAGCAGCGGATTTCGTCAACAAAGAGATTGAAGATCTGTTTAAGAACGGGATAATTCAGAAGTCGGTATCCCCCTACAACAATCCAATTTGGGTTGTGGATAAAAAAGGGACCGATGAGCACGGCAACCGGAAAATGCGACTAGTTATTGACTTTCGCAAGCTTAACGAAAGAACCGTGCCCGACAAATACCCCATGCCAAATATTAACATGATATTGGGCAACCTGGGTAATGCTAAATATTTCTCAACGCTGGACCTCAAGTCTGGCTACCACCAGATCATACTCGCAGATCGCGACAGAGAAAAAACTTCTTTCTCAGTGAATGGGGGAAAATATGAGTTCCGCAGACTACCGTTTGGTCTCAAAAATGCAGGCAGCATTTTTCAGAGGACCATCGACGACGTCCTACGGGAACAGAATTTCCGGAACCCAAAAGTGTTTTTGAGGTACGATCGTTTCTAGGCCTAGCCAGTTACTATCATTACGATGTTTCATTAAGGACTTCGCAGCTATAGCGAGACCTATATCGGACATCCTAAAAGGGGAAAACGCAACAGTTAGTAGACACAGGTCACGAAACATTCCGGTTCAATTCTCTGAAGCGCAACAACAAGCGTTCCAGAAATTACGAAATATATTGGCATCCGATGACGTAATGCTAAGGTACCCCGACTACAAAAAGGCATTTGATCTAACGACAGATGCCTCGGCCCATGGCATTGGCGCAGTATTGTCCCAAGAGGGACGCCCAATAACAATGATCTCAAGGACATTGAAAGACAGGGAAGTTAACTACGCCACTAACGAGAGGGAACTCTTGGCCATAGTCTGGGCATTGGCCAAGTTGCGACATTATCTGTACGCGGTAAAAGATATCAACATCTTTACCGACCACCAACCGCTAACCTTTGCAGTATCGGAATCCAATCCGAATGCAAAGATCAAAAGGTGGAAAGCACGCATTGATGAGTCAGGGGCGCGTATTTTATACAATCCTGGCAAGGAAAATCTGGTTGCCGATGCGTTGTCACGACAACAACTTAACGTCATGGAGGAGCAGGAAGCCCAATCGTGCGCAGCCACCATTCACAGCGAGCTCTCCTTGACACACAAAATCGAGACAACGGATAAGCCCCTGAACTGCTTCCAAAACCAGATAACTCTGGAGGAGGCACGCTTTCCATCAAAACGCAGGATAAGATCATTAAGGCGCAAAACACGCTCCGAACCAGGGAAAATGCCTCCCGACAACGCAGAGTATTCGAAGTCGGCGAAAAGGTATTGGTAAAGTCCAACAGAAGGCTAGGAAATAAGCTCACGATAGGCACCCCAAGAAACATGAGCTAGGCGAGACTCCGATCCCCTCTCATGTGGGAGAATTGCTCCATATCGATATTTTTTCCACAGACAAAAAATACTTCCTCACTTGCATTGACAAGTTCGCAGTTGTGCAACACGTACACTCGAGGACAATCGAAGATCTTAAACCAGCCATACTACAGATCATGAATTTTTTCCCTAAGGCTAGAGTAGTCTATTGCGATAACAGAAGGCTAGGAAAGTCAACAGAAGGCTAGGAAATAAGCTCACACCCTTGTGTGAGGAGAGAGCCGTAGAAGCGGACCTGGGGACCACGGTCCTCATTAAGGGGAGGGTGGTCCACAAGGACAATCTTAAATGATGCTACCAACAATGTCCTTTTTGTTTTTTATTCAAGCCACTTGGCGCACACCCTTTCTTACTATAATATTTGTAGCCACTGGCATAGTTTATTTTAAGTTCATTTTATTGGTGGTGGAAAAAACCTCTTCAAGCATAAAATAGCTAAAGTTTAATTTCATAGGATCGGACCAACACTTTGCATATTCCTGTCCTTGGCGTCGGCTCACATTACTGATTATTCACAGGCCAGGTACATCCCCATCGTGGATGGTGAAATCCTAGTATGGGAGGAGTTCGCTTATGTCACACATACAGCAAACCTCTTAGAATATGGGCGCGTAATAGAGGAGACAAACAACATGATCAACATGTTTCCGCTATCCCATATGAAGAAGCTTCTGAGCGTGGACACCGCTCACCTCCAGGATTTATTAGAGTCGTTAGGCGTTCATCACAGAGAAGCTAGGAGCTTGGATTTCTTAGGGTCAATGCTGAAGGTCGTAGCAGGTACACCGGATGCCGGTGACCTTGAGAAAATCAGATTTTCTGAAATGAAGTTAGCCGAGTCAAGCAATAGACAGATTGAAATAAACACTAAAGTCCAAAACCAAATTAACCAACTTACCCACTTCGTCAATTCAATATTGAGATCAGCTAAAAATTCACAAGTAGACACTGGACATTTATATGAAACACTGCTTGCTAGAAACCGCATGTTGATGACGGAATTACAAAATTTAATGCTTGCAATAACCCTAGCCAAAATTAATATTGTTAGTCCGAACATTTTAGATCATGAAGACTTAAAATCAGTTTGGCTTGAGGAACCCACCGACACACCCATAGGGGATCTTTTGTCCGTCTCGTCCGTAAAAATTCTACAGTCCATTAACATTTTACATTTTATCATTAAATTTCCCAAAATTAAACTATCCTGCAAAAAGATCACAGTTTTTCCAGTTGCCCATGGGGGACAATGCTGCAGATAATAGACAACGTCATTAAAAACTGCTTCGTATCACCGGGAGCCGCATTCTACCGCCTTGCCTCAGAGAGTACGTGCGCCAGAGAACTGCACGCTGGAGGGGTGGCACACTGCCCAATACAAGAGAGTGGCCTGCACCCGATAACCTACGTGGACGAAGCGATTGTAATCATCAATGACAGGTCGGCCAAAGTACGAGTGGACAACGGCACAGAGACATGGACTCACGGCGCGCACCTCATTACCTTTGAGAAAAAGGCCGCGATAAATGACACGCTCTTCATCAACCATGATAACACCCATAAGAGAGCTCCAGGGACAGCAAGTCTTCCCTTATTAAACATCACCGCCACCCAAGATGTCCTCAGCCTCCCGTATCTTCACCGCCTGAGTGAACGAAACTTGGAGTTCATCAAGGAGTTCGGAGAAGAGATCGATAACAACCGATCACGTCTCGCAGCAATTATTGCAGGAGCAATATGCTGCGCACTCATCTGCATCGGGCTCACCTACAGGCACTTTACTAAGGCAAGGAAATCCGCAGGTCAGATTAGGCAGGTCATCGCCGAATTACATACGGCCGAGGGCGGCCTTAACTTAGAGGCGGAGTAGTTAACTATGGTCAGCCAGACCAGAGTCGTTGACCACAGTCAACATCATAATGAAGCTCCGGCCAGACTGCTGACCCAGCAATGGGCCGGATGCTCGTGCACAGACGGCAGACACTGCATATTTGCGTGGCCGCTGTGAGCCTTTGTTACCTTTAAGTTCTTTTCACATATTCAGTTCATATTTGATATTCAATAAATAAAGAGCACCAGCTCTCATGCATGAAACTCCGGCACTTAGCCGTTAACTCTTTTATTAATTACACAGTGCGCCAGTGATTTGGAACTTTTGAAGAGACCTAGTAGAAATTGTTCATTAGGTCGAGTATAGTATAAAACCATGTTTGAAATTTTTCATACACCCTCAAATCTTGATTTATTTCGAAAAAACGGTTTTTCGAAAGTGTTTTGCTCTTAAAAATTCCTGAACGCGTAATTTTAGGCCTATTTTAGTTTTTTAAGTTGTACCGAAAAAATGGCGTCAAAGTTCGAAAAACACGACAAAAAATCAAAAGTGTCAGTTTCTTTTGTAAAATTTGTATCCTTTCTGTTTAAATAAATTAAAGATGTATTTTTTTTTCAAAAGCTACAACATTTAACTATTGAAAAACGTAAAAAAATTGAAAATTGGCCTAAAATTACGCGTTCAGGAATTTTTAAGAGCAAAACACTTTCGAAAAACCGTTTTTTCGAAATAAATCAAGATGAAAAATTTCAAACATGGTTTTATACTATACTCGACCTAATGAACAATTCCTACTAGGTCTCTTCAAAAGTTCCTCCAACTTTTCTTTTTTTGTCGCACTGTGTTATTATACTGACTGAGTCACTAGGCCAGCGGTATCGAAGGACAGTCATCCTTCCACCGTAATCTCCCTATTCAGGAACTACGTAGATAGCTCACGCCACTACCAGGCGGTCGTTATAATTAGGAGCAAAATTAGAGGCCCTGCCGATGCGGTGCTGTCCTCGTTTGGCACTATACTGTATTTCGACGCGATCATAGATCGCCTCGATTTCACATATAGTGACAAGCGCCAGATACACGTTATCGAGCAGGAGATGGGTACCCTCAGACAGGGAAGCCTCACTCTCCTACAATACTATGACGAGGTCGAGAAAAAGCTCACCTTGCTTACCAATAAAGCCACGATGTCGTACGAAGCGTCGGCGGCAAGAATCTTATGTGAAAAGTTCCGGGACGACGCGCTCCGCGTATTTATTTCGGGACTCAAACGCAGTCTTTCCGACATCCTTTTCTCGGCGAAGCCGAAAGACATGCCAACTGCATTGGCATTAGCCCAGGAAGTGGAATCTAACCACGAGAGATATACATTCGCAACTTCGTTTGCAAAGAGCCAAGAGGATAGGGATCGTAGGCAAACCTCAAAGCCACAAGATCGCCAACAGGAAAAATCCTTTCCTCACGCAAATCAACAGTTAGGTGCTGGTAAAAACCCGCACTTTAGCAAACAGCATAGGGCGCAGGTACATTCTGTACCGCAAGAAAATACCCCGGAACCGATGGACATTGACCCATCCATTTCCAGGATGAGACAACCGACCCAGACACAGGCTTACCAAAACGGGAAGCCGACCCCCTCCGGTCGATCAGAGGGTTAACCATATCGCCCAAAGCGCAGATCAAGCTGAGGGTGCGTACGCAGCCGCAGCTTCCAGCGCAGCGGCCAAAGTCGACCATGACGCCATCTCTGAATACGATTCAGAAACGATTAATTTTTTAGGGGAAAATCCCTGCTGACGAAGAGTAGTGGGGAAAGAAATGAAGTTCCTCATCGACACGGGCGCGTCGGAAAATTTCATTCGACCTCACGAAGGTTTAAAAGGCGTTCGCCCCGTCGATTCCCCTTTCACTATTCATTCACTTCATGGCGTTACTACTATCACAAAGAAATGCTTTGTGTCCTTATTTAATTTAAAAACTACGTTCTTTCTACTACCGGACTTATCCACCTTTGATGGAATAATCGGCCTTGACTTATTAAAGCAGGCAGGGGCAACGCTTTGCCTAGCTTCCGGTAGCCTAAATTGGGGCACCGAGGCGGAGAAAATCGAGTTTCACACGTGCACGTAAATTTCACCAGCGTGAACTGCTCAGATGCACCGCCATCGGCAAAAGACTCGTTTTTGAAAATGCTGAAGACCGGGAAAAAGGCTTTCGCCAACCCTAATGAGGCTTTGCCTTACAACACATCGGTGGTAGCCACCATCCGAACAGTTGATGAGGAGCCCATATACGCAAAATTATACCCGTACCCCATGGGAGCAGCGGATTTCGTCAACAAAGAGATTGAAGATCTGTTTAAGAACGGGATAATTCAGAAGTCGGTATCCCCCTACAACAATCCAATTTGGGTTGTGGATAAAAAAGGGACCGATGAGCACGGCAACCGGAAAATGCGACTAGTTATTGACTTTCGCAAGCTAAACGAAAGAACCGTGCCCGACAAATACCCCATGCCAAATATTAACATGATATTAGGCAACCTGGGTAATGCTAAATATTTCTCAACGCTGGACCTCAAGTCTGGCTACCACCAGATCATACTCGCAGATCGCGACAGAGAAAAAACTTCTTTCTCAGTGAATGGGGGGAAATATGAATTCCGCAGACTACCGTTTGGTCTCAAAAATGCAGGCAGCATTTTTCAGAGGACCATCGACGACGTCCTACGGGAACAGAATTTCCGGAACCCAAAAGTGTTTTTGAGGTACGATCGTTTCTAGGCCTAGCCAGTTACTATCGATGTTTCATTAAGGACTTCGCAGCTATAGCGAGACCTATATCGGACATCCTAAAAGGGGAAAACGCAACAGTTAGTAGACACAGGTCACGAAACATTCCGGTTCAATTCTCTGAAGCGCAACAACAAGCGTTCCAGAAATTACAAAATATCTTGGCATCCGATGACGTAATGCTAAGGTACCCCGACTACAAAAAGGCATTTGATCTAACGACAGATGCCTCGGCCCATGGCATTGGCGCAGTATTGTCCCAAGAGGGACGCCCAATAACAATGATCTCAAGGACATTGAAAGACAGGGAAGTTAACTACGCCACTAACGAGAGGGAACTCTTGGCCATAGCCTGGGCATTGGCCAAGTTGCGACATTATCTGTACGCGGTAAAAGATATCAACATCTTTACCGACCACCAACCGCTAACCTTTGCAGTATCGGAATCCAATCCGAATGCAAAGATCAAAAGGTGCAAAGCACGCATTGATGAGTCAGGGGCGCGTATTTTATACAATCCTGGCAAGGAAAATCTGGTTGCCGATGCGTTGTCACGACAACAACTTAACGTCATGGAGGAGCAGGAAGCCCAATCGTGCGCAGCCACCATTCACAGCGAGCTCTCCTTGACACACACAATCGAGACAACGGATAAGCCCCTGAACTGCTTCCAAAACCAGATAACTCTGGAGGAGGCACGCTTTCCATCAAAACGCAGCTTCGTCCTCTTTGGAAACAAGAGACGGCATGCGATTAACTTCTCCTTTAAAGAGTCATTAATTGATGAACTCGCAGACACAATCGTTCCTAAGGGCGTAAACGCCATTCTTTGCGACTTGCACACGCTGGCAATGATTCAGGACGAATTGGTTCGACAATTTCCAGCCACCAAATTTTGGCACTGCAAAAACCGCGTGACGGATATTTTTTCAGTCCCTGAGAGACGGGAAATCCTCACCGTCGAGCACAATAGGGCCCACAGATCGGCCCAAGAAAATGTTAAGCAGGTACTCTCCGAGTACTACTTTCCAAAGATGGCCAAGTTAGCTACTGAAATCGTAGCGAGCTGCAAAACATGTGCGAAAGCCAAGTACGATAGGCACCCCAAGAAACATGAGCTAGGCGAGACTCCGATCCCCTCTCATGTGGGAGAATTGCTCCATATCGATATTTTTTCCACAGACAAAAAATACTTCCTCACTTGCATTGACAAGTTTACGAAGTTCGCAGTTGTGCAACACGTACACTCGAGGACAATCGAAGATCTTAAACCAGCCATACTACAGATCATGAATTTTTTCCCTAAGGCTAGAGTAGTCTATTGCGATAACGAACCTTCGTTAAATTCACATACTATCTCAGCCATGCTTGACAATCATTTTGGCGTCAGCATAGCAAATGCACCGCCACTCCATAGCGTCTCAAACGGGCAAGTGGAGCGTTTTCATGGCACCATCTTGGAACTCGCTCGGTGCTTAAAAATCGACAAGGGGATGACTGATACTGTGGAGATTATTCTATTGGCAACCGCCAAATATAATAAGTCAATTCACTCCGTCGTTGACAAACGACGGGTCGACATCGTGCAAGAGCACCCAGATGACCCACAGACGGAGGTCCGGGATAAGATCATTAAGGCGCAAAACACGCTCCGAACCAGGGAAAATGCCTCCCGACAACGCAGAGTATTCGAAGTCGGCGAAAAGGTATTGGTAAAGTCCAACAGAAGGCTAGGAAATAAGCTCACACCCTTGTGTGAGGAGAGAGCCGTAGAAGCGGACCTGGGGACCACGGTCCTCATTAAGGGGAGGGTGGTCCACAAGGACAATCTTAAATGATGCTACCAACAATGTCCTTTTTGCTTTTTATTCATTAGTTTATAATACCTTCAAGCCACTTGGCGCACACCCTTTCTTACTATAATATTTGTAGCCACTGGCATAGTTTATTTTAAGTTCATTTTATTGGTGGTGGAAAAAACCTCTTCAAGCATAAAATAGCTAAAGTTTAATTTCATAGGATCGGACCAACACTTTGCATATTCCTGTCCTTGGCGTCGGCTCACATTACTGATTATTCACAGGCCAGGTACATCCCCATCGTGGATGGTGAAATCCTAGTATGGGAGGAGTTCGCTTATGTCACACATACAGCAAACCTCTTAGAATATGGGCGCGTAATAGAGGAGACAAACAACATGATCAACATGTTTCCGCTATCCCATATGAAGAAGCTTCTGAGCGTGGACACCGCTCACCTCCAGGATTTATTAGAGTCGTTAGGCGTTCATCACAGAGAAGCTAGGAGCTTGGATTTCTTAGGGTCAATGCTGAAGGTCGTAGCAGGTACACCGGATGCCGGTGACCTTGAGAAAATCAGATTTTCTGAAATGAAGTTAGCCGAGTCAAACAATAGACAGATTGAAATAAACACTAAAGTCCAAAACCAAATTAACCAACTTACCCACTTCGTCAACTCAATATTGAGATCAGCTAAAAATTCACAAGTAGACACTGGACATTTATATGAAACACTGCTTGCTAGAAACCGCATGTTGATGACGGAATTACAAAATTTAATGCTTGCAATAACCCTAGCCAAAATTAATATTGTTAGTCCGAACATTTTAGATCATGAAGACTTAAAATCAGTTTGGCTTGAGGAACCCACCGACACACCCATAGGTAATCTTTTGTCCGTCTCGTCCGTAAAAATTCTACAGTCCATTAACATTTTACATTTTATCATTAAATTTCCCAAAATTAAACTATCCTGCAAAAAGATCACAGTTTTTCCAGTTGCCCATGGGGGGACAATGCTGCAGATAATAGACAACGTCATAGCCGAATGCAGCGGAGAAATCTACGCCATTAAAAACTGCTCCGTATCACCGGGAGCCGCATTCTACCGCCTTGCCTCAGAGAGTACGTGCGCCAGAGAACTGCACGCTGGAGGGGTGGCACACTGTCGAATACAAGAGAGTGACCTGCACCCGATAACCTACGTGGACGAAGGGATTGTAATCATCAATGACAGGTCGGCCAAAGTACGAGTGGACAATGGCACAGAGACATGGACTCACGGCGCGCACCTCATTACCTTTGAGAAAAAGGCCGCGATAAATGACACGCTCTTCATCAACCATGATAACACCCATAAGAGAGCTCCAGGGACAGCAAGTCTTCCCTTATTAAACATCACCGCCACCCAAGATGTCCTCAGCCTCCCGTATCTTCACCGCCTGAGTGAACGAAACTTGGAGTTCATCAAGGAGTTCGGAGAAGAGATCGATAACAACCGATCACGTCTCGCAGCAATTATTGCAGGAGCAATATGCTGCGCACTCATCTGCATCGGGCTCACCTACAGGCACTTTAAGGCAAGGAAATCCGCAGGTCAGATTAGGCAGGTCATCGCCGAATTACATGCGGCCGAGGGCGGCCTTAACTTAGAGGCGGAGTAGTTAACTATGGTCAGCCAGACCAGAGTCGTTGACCACAGTCAACATCATAATGAAGCTCCGGCCAGACTGCTGACCCAGCAATGGGCCGGATGCTCGTGCACAGACGGCAGACACTGCATATTTGCGTGGCCGCTGTGAGCCTTTGTTACCTTTAAGTTCTTTTCACATATTCAGTTCATATTTGATATTCAATAAATAAAGAGCACCAGCTCTCATGCATGAAACTCCGGCACTTAGCCGTTAACTCTTTTATTAATTATTATACTGACTGAGTCACTAGGCCAGCGGTATCGAAGGACAGTCATCCTTCCACCGTAATCTCCCTATCTCAACATAGGAGCAGTACGACCATCCCTTGGGATCTACAGCGACGTGGGTCACCAGCGGCAGTTACCTTCCGCCGACCCTCGCCACGGATATCCAACCAGCGGCAGTGACCTACTGCCGGCCCGGACAATCAATTGAGGAAGGAAGTCGAGGCGACCACCCGACTCTCCAGTGGCTGCCAACCTTGGCGGTCACCAATACCTAATCAGCCGGCTCTACCCCTGCCACGGAGGCATAGCCAGCCGGCTTTGCAATATTATCAATTCACACAAATTGGAATTTTACTTGTTTTAATTTGTACAATTAAAGGTTGGATCTCCAATTATCCTACGTCGGGTACCCGCCCCGACTCTGCTACGGTACGCGATTAGTCATTAAAAAATTAATGAAAAACGTGATCGAAGCCAGCATTTTAAATGGAAAATTGGTAATCCGGATAAGAATATATTCTAATAGATTCCTATCCGTGGTATTAGTATATTTTCGAACATATACAAACCTGCATAATAAGTCTGATTTTGAATTATTAACTGCATTTACGAAAGGTGGTCATTCTAGGTGCCAAAACGGTGAAATCGTGAGTGTTGCACTAAAAAAATAAAAAACAAGAAAGGAAAGCTAACTTCGGGCGGAGCCGAAGTTTATATACCCTTGCAGTTAAAACCGGATATATATCGCAAACATCGGATATAGTTGGCCGAGCCTTATGATTACATCATAATAAAACCAATTAATTACAATCAAAATTCTAAAAAAAAAAGTTCCAAGCTTCTATCTTCAAAAATACGAAAGTTGATATTTCTACCAAGTACCATTTCCGATCGTTCAGTTATATGGCAGCTATAGGATATAGTCGACCGATCCTAATGAAATTTTGTAGGTCGGATTAACTGACCAAATAAATAATCTGTACCAAGTTCCAGCTTTCTATCTTCAAAAACACGAAAGTTGGGTCATTTCCGATCGTTCAGTTATATGGCAGCTAAAAGATATAGTCGGCCGATCCTTATGAAATTTGGCATGTCGTATTATTTTGCCAAAAATAGCTCTCGTGTCAAATTTGAATTTTTTTGAATTCGGGAACCTCTCTAACTCTAAAAACACCAAAGTTATACCATTTCCGATCAATCAGTTATATGGCAGCTATAGGATATAGTCGGCCGATCCGGGCCGTTCCGACTTATATACTGCGTGCAAAGGAAAGAAGGGTGTGTGCAAAGTTTCAAGACGATAGCTTCAAAACTGAGAGACTAGTTCGCGTAGAAACGGACAGACAGACGGACAGACGGACAGACGGACATGCTCATATCAACTCAGGAGGTGATCCTGATCAAGAATATATATACTTTATAGGGTCGGAGATGTCTCCTTCACTGCGTTGCACACTTTTGGACAAAATTATAATACCCTCTGCAAGGGTATAAAAATACGATTTAAATAGGTGGCAACAAAATAGAGCAAATTTAAAATATAAGTTTGGCTTCACTCAGAAAAATAGTTTGCGTTGGTTTGAACATTTTCTTCACTTAATATCAAAGCGAGCTGGGTAAATATTTCATCATTCGTTCGATGTTATTTTATTTTCCTATTAATACGTATTAAATAAAATATATTCTGACCATATACAAACCCAAATAATAAGCTCGATTTTTAATCTATAATTGCATGTACGAAAGGTGGTCATTCCACCTGTTCGACATACCAAAAATCGCATATAAAGTGAGTTACTACCTCATCACACTGACAAAATAACGCTACCATAGCATTTTAACTCAATTTAAACTAAGGCAAAAATCCTTCATCATTAAGTCAATACATTGAGAGTTTTGTACAGTGTGCAATGCCAATAAAACGCAAAGGGGGTGATTTAAGCCGTGACACAATTAGATCTCGAAACATGCGAAGTAGAAGATCCGAAAAACAAATTCAGCAAAAAAATACATATGTATGTACGTGTTAGAATAGCGCAACAACAACAATCACGCAGTTTCACAGTCAATAGACGCAGAACAAATGACCAACAACGACAACAGGTACATCGAGCATTTATATCTCATTCATTCTTGCGTCTAGCATTCCAGTATCAGCTTGATATTGAGTATTATGCTCACTCAAAAGTGGTAATTGGTTCTACGGACAAGGTCATGCTCTGAAATTCAAAAATGAGCCAGCTGGGATGTGTTGCGCGTCAGGAAAAGTGCAACTACTAGAAATTGAAACACCACCTGAACCATTGAACGGCTTACTTAACGGCACGGATCCAGATTCTAATGTGTTCCTTAAGTCAATTCGAACATTTAATTCATGCTTTCAAATGACATCGTTCGGAACAACAGAAATAGTTCGAAATACTAATGCAAATGGTCAAGTTTATCATAATATGGGCTCACTGCTGCCAATGCCAAACGAACCACATAAATTCTTACAAATCTACTTTATGGGCGGCGAAGATTCCGGAAGCGCACTTGCCAATCGCGTGAATGCACCTTGTGATTATAATAACCTTGATTCATTTTATGCCAGACGTAGCGTCAGTGCAGTGAGCTATATGCTCTATTGAACAAACACAATGAATTTTTGAAACGAAGCCGTAAATTTTCCTGCAGAGTTTTTGAACTCACTGGATTCGCAAGGCATGCCAACGCATAATGTACAATTAAAGGTTGGATCTCCAATTATCCTACGTCGGGTACCCGCCCCGACTCTGCTACGGTACGCGATTAGTCATTAAAAAATTAATGAAAAACGTGATCGAAGCCAGCATTTTAAATGGAAAATTGGTAATCCGGATAAGAATATATTCTTATAGATTCCTATCCGTGGTATTAGTATATTTTCACCACTGAACTTTACTCTGAACTCTGAACTCTTTTCAACTCTGAACTATACTTACAGATGCACCAATTCAATTCAATCGTATTCAGTTTCCGATTATATTAACATTTGCAATGACTATCAACGAATCCCAAGGTCAAACGATGTCTATTTGTGGCTTAGATTTAAGAAAACCATGTTTTTCATACGGACAATTATACGTGGCATGCTCTCGAGAGGTAAACCATCCAGTTTGTGTTAGCTAAAGATGGACTAACAAAAAATATTGTTCACGCTATTACTAAGAGATTGACTTGCTGAGTTACGATCAAATAATAACTTAAAAATAATGTTTTCCTTTTTTATTTTTATATTCCCTCATGGTTCACAGCGCTTCAGATGACTTTATAATACATAATTCTAGAACTAAGTGAATTTTGTACATAAATTATAAAGACATCTGGTGGCAAAACATCGTTTGCCGAGTCAGCTAGTTTTATATATTAGTTTGGCTTCACTCAGAAAAATAGTTTGCGTTGTTTTGAAAATTTTTTTCACCTAATATCAAAGCGAGCTGGGTAAATATTTCATAATACATTCGATGTCATTTTATTTTCGATTCAAGACTTTCTTTTGTGGGTTTTGTTCTTAACATTTGCCCATATCGGGTCTGTTGGTATTGGATTTGGAAGTTACTTACACTATATAGTTATAGTTATACGCTTAAAGCAGTTATTAAACTTTTAAAATTTAAGGACATTAAATATACAACAAACAACTTTATCTGTGAAATAATATTCAACAATTACAGATTTTTTCATTTCAGCTACTGAAAATCAATAACTACCTATTAATAGAAACTATAAATTACTAACTAACAAATCTACTTTCTTGGCTTCTTTTTTATATTATATTATAATATTTTATATTACAATTTCACAATTTAGAGTTAGAGAGTTTAAATTTTACACGAGAGCTATTTTTGGCAAAATAATAATACATCATACGAAATTTCATAACGATCGGTCGACTATATCTTATAGCTGCCTTATAACTGAATGATCGGAAATGGTATTTGGTAGACATACCAACTTTGGTATTTTTGAAAATAGAAGCTTGGGACTTTTTCTTAGATATTTTATTGTAATTAATTGGTTTTATTATGATGTTCTCATAAGGATCGGCCAACTATATGCGATGTTTGCGATATATATCCGGTTTTAACTGCCAGGGTATATCAACTTCAACCGAATTAGCTTTTCTTTCTTGTTTTTGAATTGATCGATACTGAAGTTATTTCTTTGTTTATGAAATGAGATATACAACAAAAATTATTTTATTAAATTGTCCTATTAATACCTATACCATTAAAAAATATTTTACAAATCTAAATGAGATTCGTAAACTGTCTAGAAATGTAAAGAATAAACGTAAAAAATAAAGTGCTTGTTTGATTGACTTTGATTTGAGTGAGTGCTTGACTTTGATTTTTAAAATTAAATACCTGTTCTTTACTGCTATATCCTCAAGCATTTGTCGCAGTCAGAGAGCATTCATATTCCGAAAGCTGTTTAATGAAAAACATACATTTGTAATACAATTTTATTTAAACCATCATGCGTAAAATTTTCTGATTCAGTTTCTATGGTGTAAGGATTCATCAATCGTTTCAAGAGTAGCAAATAATTTAACATCATGATTGGTATTTAATAATATATTCCGAACATATACAAACCTGCATAATAAGTCAGATTTTGAATTATTAACTGCATGTACGAAAGGTGGTCATTCTAGGTGCCAAAACAGGTGAAATCGTGAGTGTTGCACTAAAAAAATAAAAAAAAATACGAATTAAATAGGTGGCCACAAAATAGAGCAAATTTAAAATATAAGTCAGAAAAATAGTTTGCGTTGGTTTGAACATTTTCTTCACTTAATATCAAAGCGAGCTGGGTAAATATTTCATCATTCGTTCGATGTTATTTTATTTTCCTATTAATACGTATTTAATGAATTATATTCTGACCATATACAAACCCAAATAATAAGCTCGATTTTTAATCTATAATTGCATGTACGAAAGGTGGTCATTCTAAATGCCAAATCGGTGAGCTCGTGGTCATTGCACTACAATAAAAAAAAACATACGCTTTAAAATAGGTGACACCAATAGGTGTCCTGTTCGACATACCAAAAATCGCATATAAAGTGAGTTACTACCTCATAACACTGACAAAATTACGCTACCATAGCATTTTAACTCAATTTAAACTGAGGCAAAAATCCTTCATCATTAAGTAAATACATTGAGTGTTTTGTACAGTGTGCAATGCCCATAAAACGCAAAGGGGGTGATTTAAGCCGTGACACAATTAGATCTCGAAACATGCGAAGTAGAAGATCCGAAAGAACCGAAAAACAAATTCAGCAAAAAAATACATATGTACGTGTTAGAATAGCGCAACAACAACAATCACAGTTTCACAGTCAATAGACGCAGAACAAATGACCAACAACGACAACAGGTACATCGAGCATTTATATCTCAATTATTCCTGCGTCTAGCATTCCAGTATCAGCTTGATATTGAGTATTATGCTCACTCAAAAGTGGTAATTGGTGCTACGGACAAGGTCATGCTCTGAAATTCAAAAACAAGCCAGTTGGGATGTGTTGCGCGTCAGGAAAAGTGCAACTACTAGAAATTGAAACACCACCTGAACCATTAAACGGCTTACTTATCGGCACGGATCCAGATTCTAATGTGTTCCTTAAGTCAATTCGAACATTTAATTCATGCTTTCAAATGACATCGTTCGGAACAACAGAAATAGTTCGAAATACTAATGCAAATGGCCAAGTTTATCATAATATGGGCTCACTGCTGCCAATGCCAAACGGACCACATAATTTCTTACAAATCTACTTTATGGGCGGCGAAGATTCCGGAAGCGCACTTGCCAATCGCGTGAATGCACGTTGTGATTATAATAACCTTGATTCATTTTATGCCAGACGTAGCGTCAGTGCAGTGAGCTATATGCTCTATTGAACAAACACAATGCATTTTTGAAACGAAGCCGTAAATTTTCCTACAGAGTTTTTGAACTCACTGGATTCGCAAGGCATGCCAACGCATAATGTACAATTAAAGGTTGGATCTCCAATTATCCTACGTCGGGTACCCGCCCCGACTCTGCTACGGTACGCGATTAGTCATTAAAAAATTAATGAAAAACGTGATCGAAGCCAGCATTTTAAATGGAAAATTGGTAATCCGGATAAGAATATATTCTTATAGATTCCTATCCGTGGTATTAGTATATTTTCACCACTGAACTTTACTCTGAACTCTGAACTCTTTTCAACTCTGAACTATACTTACAGATGCACCAATTCAATTCAATCGTATTCAGTTTCCGATTATATTGGCATTTGCAATGACTATCAACGAATCCCAAGGTCAAACGATGTCTATTTGTGGCTTAGATTTAAGAACACCATGTTTTTCACACGGACAATTATACGTGGCATGCTCTCGAGAGGTAAACCATCCAGTTTGTGTTAGCTAAAGATGGACTAACAAAAAATATTGTTCACGCTATAGCACTAAGAGATTGACTTGCTGAATTACGATCAAATAATAACTTAAAAATAATGTTTGCCTTTTGTTGTTTTTATATTCCCTCATGGTTCACAGCGCTTCAGATGACTTTATAATACATAATTCTAGAACTAAGTGAATTTTGTACATAAATTATAAAGACATCTGGTGGCAAAACATCGTTTGCCGAGTCAGCTATTTTTATATATTAGTTTGGCTTCACTCAGAAAAATAGTTTGCGTTGTTTTGAAAATTTTTTTCACCTAATATCAAAGCGAGCTGGGTAAATATTTCATAATACATTCGATGTCATTTTATTTTCGATTCAAGACTTTCTTTTGTGGGTTTTGTTCTTAACATGTGCCCATATCGGGTCTGTTGGTATTGGATTTGGAAGTTACTTACACTATATAGTTATAGTTATACGCTTAAAGCAGTTATTAAACTTTTAAAATTTAAGGACATTAAATATACAACAAACAACTTTATCTGTGAAATAATATTCAACAATTACAGATTTTTTCATTTCAGCTACTGAAAATCAATAACTACCTATTAATAGAAACTATAAATTACTAACTAACAAATCTACTTTCTTGGCTTCTTTTTTATATTATATTATAATATTTTATATTACAATTTCACAATTTAGAGTTAGAGAGTTTAAATTTTACACGAGAGCTATTTTTGGCAAAATAATAATACATCATACGAAATTTCATAACGATCGGTCGACTATATCTTATAGCTGCCTTATAACTGAATGATCGGAAATGGTATTTGGTAGACATACCAACTTTGGTATTTTTGAAAATAGAAGCTTGGGACTTTTTCTTAGATATTTTATTGTAATTAATTGGTTTTATTATGATGTTCTCATAAGGATCGGCCAACTATATGCGATGTTTGCGATATATATCCGGTTTTAACTGCCAGGGTATATCAACTTCAACCGAATTAGCTTTTCTTTCTTGTTTTTGAATTGATCGATACTGAAGTTATTTCTTTGTTTATGAAATGAGATATACAACAAAAATTATTTTATTAAATTGTCCTATTAATACCTATACCATTAAAAAATATTTTACAAATCTAAATGAGATTCGTAAACTGTCTAGAAATGTAAAGAATAAACGTAAAAAATAAAGTGCTTGTTTGATTGACTTTGATTTGAGTGAGTGCTTGACTTTGATTTTTAAAATTAAATACCTGTTCTTTACTGCTATATCCTCAAGCATTTGTCGCAGTCAGAGAGCATTCATATTCCGAAAGCTGTTTAATGAAAAACATACATTTGTAATACAATTTTATTTAAACCATCATGCGTAAAATTTTCTGATTCAGTTTCTATGGTGTAAGGATTCATCAATCGTTTCAAGAGTAGCAAATAATTTAACATCATGATTGGTATTTAATAATATATTCCGAACATATACAAACCTGCATAATAAGTCTGATTTTGAATTATTAACTGCATGTACGAAAGGTGGTCATTCTAGGTGCCAAAACAGGTGAAATCGTGAGTGTTGCACTAAAAAAATAAAAAAAAATACGAATTAAATAGGTGGCCACAAAATAGAGCAAATTTAAAATATAAGTCAGAAAAATAGTTTGCGTTGGTTTGAACATTTTCTTCACTTAATATCATAGCGAGCTGGGTAAATATTTCATCATTCGTTCGATGTTATTTTATTTTCCTATTAATACGTATTTAATGAAATATATTCTGACCATATACAAACCCAAATAATAAGCTCGATTTTTAATCTATAATTGCATGTACGAAAGGTGGTCATTCTAAATGCCAAATCGGTGAGCTCGTGGTCATTGCACTACAATAAAAAAAAACATACGCTTTAAAATAGGTGACACCAATAGGTGTCCTGTTCGACATACCAAAAATCGCATATAAAGTGAGTTACTACCTCATAACACTGACAAAATTACGCTACCATAGCATTTTAACTCAATTTAAACTGAGGCAAAAATCCTTCATCATTAAGTAAATACATTGAGTGTTTTGTACAGTGTGCAATGCCCATAAAACGCAAAGGGGGTGATTTAAGCCGTGACACAATTAGATCTCGAAACATGCGAAGTAGAAGATCCGAAAGAACCGAAAAACAAATTCAGCAAAAAAATACATATGTACGTGTTAGAATAGCGCAACAACAACAATCACAGTTTCACAGTCAATAGACGCAGAACAAATGACCAACAACGACAACAGGTACATCGAGCATTTATATCTCAATTATTCCTGCGTCTAGCATTCCAGTATCAGCTTGATATTGAGTATTATGCTCACTCAAAAGTGGTAATTGGTGCTACGGACAAGGTCATGCTCTGAAATTCAAAAACAAGCCAGTTGGGATGTGTTGCGCGTCAGGAAAAGTGCAACTACTAGAAATTGAAACACCACCTGAACCATTAAACGGCTTACTTATCGGCACGGATCCAGATTCTAATGTGTTCCTTAAGTCAATTCGAACATTTAATTCATGCTTTCAAATGACATCGTTCGGAACAACAGAAATAGTTCGAAATACTAATGCAAATGGCCAAGTTTATCATAATATGGGCTCACTGCTGCCAATGCCAAACGGACCACATAATTTCTTACAAATCTACTTTATGGGCGGCGAAGATTCCGGAAGCGCACTTGCCAATCGCGTGAATGCACGTTGTGATTATAATAACCTTGATTCATTTTATGCCAGACGTAGCGTCAGTGCAGTGAGCTATATGCTCTATTGAACAAACACAATGCATTTTTGAAACGAAGCCGTAAATTTTCCTACAGAGTTTTTGAACTCACTGGATTCGCAAGGCATGCCAACGCATAATGTACAATTAAAGGTTGGATCTCCAATTATCCTACGTCGGGTACCCGCCCCGACTCTGCTACGGTACGCGATTAGTCATTAAAAAATTAATGAAAAACGTGATCGAAGCCAGCATTTTAAATGGAAAATTGGTAATCCGGATAAGAATATATTCTTATAGATTCCTATCCGTGGTATTAGTATATTTTCACCACTGAACTTTACTCTGAACTCTGAACTCTTTTCAACTCTGAACTATACTTACAGATGCACCAATTCAATTCAATCGTATTCAGTTTCCGATTATATTGGCATTTGCAATGACTATCAACGAATCCCAAGGTCAAACGATGTCTATTTGTGGCTTAGATTTAAGAACACCATGTTTTTCACACGGACAATTATACGTGGCATGCTCTCGAGAGGTAAACCATCCAGTTTGTGTTAGCTAAAGATGGACTAACAAAAAATATTGTTCACGCTATAGCACTAAGAGATTGACTTGCTGAATTACGATCAAATAATAACTTAAAAATAATGTTTGCCTTTTGTTGTTTTTATATTCCCTCATGGTTCACAGCGCTTCAGATGACTTTATAATACATAATTCTAGAACTAAGTGAATTTTGTACATAAATTATAAAGACATCTGGTGGCAAAACATCGTTTGCCGAGTCAGCTAGTTTTATATATTAGTTTGGCTTCACTCAGAAAAATAGTTTGCGTTGTTTTGAAAATTTTTTTCACCTAATATCAAAGCGAGCTGGGTAAATATTTCATAATACATTCGATGTCATTTTATTTTCGATTCAAGACTTTCTTTTGTGGGTTTTGTTCTTAACATGTGCCCATATCGGGTCTGTTGGTATTGGATTTGGAAGTTACTTACACTATATAGTTATAGTTATACGCTTAAAGCAGTTATTAAACTTTTAAAATTTAAGGACATTAAATATACAACAAACAACTTTATCTGTGAAATAATATTCAACAATTACAGATTTTTTCATTTCAGCTACTGAAAATCAATAACTACCTATTAATAGAAACTATAAATTACTAACTAACAAATCTACTTTCTTGGCTTCTTTTTTATATTATATTATAATATTTTATATTACAATTTCACAATTTAGAGTTAGAGAGTTTAAATTTTACACGAGAGCTATTTTTGGCAAAATAATAATACATCATACGAAATTTCATAACGATCGGTCGACTATATCTTATAGCTGCCTTATAACTGAATGATCGGAAATGGTATTTGGTAGACATACCAACTTTGGTATTTTTGAAAATAGAAGCTTGGGACTTTTTCTTAGATATTTTATTGTAATTAATTGGTTTTATTATGATCTTCTCATAAGGATCGGCCAACTATATCCGGTGTTTGCGATATATATCCGGTTTTAACTGCAAGGGTATATCAACTTCAACCGAATTAGCTTTTCTTTCTTGTTTTTGAATTGATCGATACTGAAGTTATTTCTTTGTTTATGAAATGAGATATACAACAAAAATTATTTTATTAAATTGTCCTATTAATACCTATACCATTAAAAAATATTTTACAAATCTAAATGAGATTCGTAAACTGTCTAGAAATGTAAAGAATAAACGTAAAAAATAAAGTGCTTGTTTGATTGACTTTGATTTGAGTGAGTGCTTGACTTTGATTTTTAAAATTAAATACCTGTTCTTTACAGCTATATCCTCAAGTATTTGTCGCAGTCAGAGAGCATTCATATTCCGAAAGCTGTTTAATGAAAAACATACATTTGTAATACCATTTTATTTAAACCATCATGCGTAAAATTTACTGATTCAGTTTCCATGGTGTAAGGATTCATCAATCGTTTCAAGAGTAGCAAATAATTTAACATCATGATTGGTATTTAATAATATATTCCGAACATATACAAACCTGCATAATAAGTCAGATTTTGAATTATTAACTGCATGTACGAAAGGTGGTCATTCTAGGTGCCAAAACAGGTGAAATCGTGAGTGTTGCACTAAAAAAATAAAAAAAAATACGAATTAAATAGGTGGCCACAAAATAGAGCAAATTTAAAATATAAGTCAGAAAAATAGTTTGCGTTGGTTTGAACATTTTCTTCACTTAATATCAAAGCGAGCTGGGTAAATATTTCATCATTCGTTCGATGTTATTTTATTTTCCTATTAATACGTATTTAATGAAATATATTCTGACCATATACAAACCCAAATAATAAGCTCGATTTTTAATCTATAATTGCATGTACGAAAGGTGGTCATTCTAAATGCCAAATCGGTGAGCTCGTGGTCATTGCACTACAATAAAAAAAAACATACGCTTTAAAATAGGTGACACCAATAGGTGTCCTGTTCGACATACCAAAAATCGCGTTACTACCTCATAGCACTGACAAAATTACGCTACCATAGCATTTTAACTCAATTTAAACTGAGGCAAAAATCCTTCATCATTAAGTCAATACATTGAGAGTTTTGTACAGTGTGCAATGCCAATAAAACGCAAAGGGGGTGATTTAAGCCGTGACACAATTAGATCTCGAAACATGCGAAGTAGAAGATCCGAAAAACAAATTCAGCAAAAAAATACATATGTATGTACGTGTTAGAATAGCGCAACAACAACAATCACGCAGTTTCACAGTCAATAGACGCAGAACAAATGACCAACAACGACAACAGGTACATCGAGCATTTATATCTCATTCATTCTTGCGTCTAGCATTCCAGTATCAGCTTGATATTGAGTATTATGCTCACTCAAAAGTGGTAATTGGTTCTACGGACAAGGTCATGCTCTGAAATTCAAAAATGAGCCAGCTGGGATGTGTTGCGCGTCAGGAAAAGTGCAACTACTAGAAATTGAAACACCACCTGAACCATTGAACGGCTTACTTAACGGCACGGATCCAGATTCTAATGTGTTCCTTAAGTCAATTCGAACATTTAATTCATGCTTTCAAATGACATCGTTCGGAACAACAGAAATAGTTCGAAATACTAATGCAAATGGTCAAGTTTATCATAATATGGGCTCACTGCTGCCAATGCCAAACGAACCACATAAATTCTTACAAATCTACTTTATGGGCGGCGAAGATTCCGGAAGCGCACTTGCCAATCGCGTGAATGCACCTTGTGATTATAATAACCTTGATTCATTTTATGCCAGACGTAGCGTCAGTGCAGTGAGCTAAATGCTCTATTGAACAAACACAATGAATTTTTGAAACGAAGCCGGAAATTTTCCTACAGAGTTTTTGAACTCACTGGATTCGCAAGGCATGCCAACGCATAATGTAAGTTAACTATGGTCAGCCAGACCAGAGTCGTTCACCACAGTCAACATCATAATGAAGCTCCGGCCAGACTGCTGACCCAGCAATGGGCCGGATGCTCGTGCACAGACGGCAGACACTGCATATTTGCGTGGCCGCTGTGAGCCTTTGTTACCTTTAAGTTCTTTACGGCACTTAGCCGTTAACTCTTTTATTAATTACACAGTGCGCCAGTGATTTGGAACTTTTGAAGAGACCTAGTAGAAATTGTTCATTAGGTCGAGTATAGTATAAAACCATGTTTGAAATTTTTCATACACCCTCAAATCTTGATTTATTTCGAAAAAACGGTTTTTCGAAAGTGTTTTGCTCTTAAAAATTCCTGAACGCGTAATTTTAGGCCTATTTTAGTTTTTTAAGTTGTACCGAAAAAATGGCGTCAAAGTTCGAAAAACACGACAAAAAATCAAAAGTGTCAGTTTCTTTTGTAAAATTTGTATCCTTTCTGTTTAAATAAATTAAAGATGTATTTTTTTTTCAAAAGCTACAACATTTAACTATTGAAAAACGTAAAAAAATTGAAAATCGGCCCAAAATTACGCGTTCAGGAATTTTTAAGAGCAAAACACTTTCGAAAAACCGTTTTTTCGAAATAAATCAAGATGAAAAATTTCAAACATGGTTTTATACTATACTCGACCTAATGAACAATTCCTACTAGGTATCTTCAAAAGTTCCTCCAACTTTTCTTTTTTTGTCGCACTGTGTTATTATACTGACTGAGTCACTAGGCCAGCGGTATCGAAGGACAGTCATCCTTCCACCGTAATCTCCCTATTCAGGAACTACGTAGATAGCTCACGCCACTACCAGGCGGTCGTTATAATTAGGAGCAAAATTAGAGGCCCTGCCGATGCGGTGCTGTCCTCGTTTGGCACTATACTGTATTTCGACGCGATCATAGATCGCCTCGATTTCACATATAGTGACAAGCGCCAGATACACGTTATCGAGCAGGAGATGGGTACCCTCAGACAGGGAAGCCTCACTCTCCTACAATACTATGACGAGGTCGAGAAAAAGCTCACCTTGCTTACCAATAAAGCCACGATGTCGTACGAAGCGTCGGCGGCAAGAATCTTATGTGAAAAGTTCCGGGACGACGCGCTCCGCGTATTTATTTCGGGACTCAAACGCAGTCTTTCCGACATCCTTTTCTCGGCGAAGCCGAAAGACATGCCAACTGCATTGGCATTAGCCCAGGAAGTGGAATCTAACCACGAGAGATATACATTCGCAACTTCGTTTGCAAAGAGCTAAGAGGATAGGGATCGTAGGCAAACCTCAAAGCCACAAGATCGCCAACAAAAGCCAAGATCGCCATGACGCCATCTCTGAATACGATTCAGAAACGATTAATTTTTTAGGGGAAAATCCCTGCTACCCGTCATCAGACGAAGAGTAGTGGGGAAAGAAATGAAGTTCCTCATCGACACGGGCGCGTCGAAAAATTTCATTCGACCTCACGAAGGTTTAAAAGGCGTTCGCCCCGTCGATTCCCCTTTCACTATTCATTCACTTCATGGCGTTACTACTATCACAAAGAAATGCTTTGTGTCCTTATTTAATTTAAAAACTACGTTCTTTCTACTACCGGACTTATCCACCTTTGATGGAATAATCGGCCTTGACTTATTAAAGCAGGCAGGGGCAACGCTTTGCCTAGCTTCCGGTAGCCTAAATTGGGGCACCGAGGCGGAGAAAATCGAGTTCCACACGTGCACTGACGTAAATTTCACCAGCGTGAACTGCTCAGATGCACCGCCATCGGCAAAAGACTCGTTTTTGAAAATGCTGAAGACCGGGAAAAAGGCTTTCGCAAACCCTAATGAGGCTTTGCCTTACAACACATCGGTGGTAGCCACCATCCGAACAGTTGATGAGGAGCCCATATACGCAAAATTATACCCGTACCCCATGGGAGCAGCGGATTTCGTCAACAAAGAGATTGAAGATCTGCTTAAGAACGGGATAATTCAGAAGTCGGTATCCCCCTACAACAATCTAATTTGGGTTGTGGATAAAAAAGGGACCGATGAGCACGGCAACCGGAAAATGCGACTAGTTATTGACTTTCGCAAGCTAAACGAAAAAACCGTGCCCGACAAATACCCCATGCCAAATATTAACATGATATTAGGCAACCTGGGTAATGCTAAATATTTCTCAACGCTGGACCTCAAGTCTGGCTACCACCAGATCATACTCGCAGAACGCGACAGAGAAAAAACTTTTTTCTCAGTGAATGGGGGAAAATATGAATTCCGCAGACTACCGTTTGGTCTCAAAAATGCAGGCAGCATTTTTCAGAGGACCATCGACGACATCCTACGGGAACAGATCGGCAAGTTCTGCTATGTTTACGTGGACGACTGGGACTAGATTGGGTTCTTAAGGGGGGACATCTGAGTAACAGGCCAAAAAAAAGCGGTTTTTCTCGAATTTTTTTTGGCCAAATCAAAACAGCTAATAGACAATTTGTAAATGGGGTTTTTTTATATTATATTTAAACTACACAAAAAAATTTTTTTTTAATAAATCGAAAACAAAATGGCGGCCCTGCAGCCCTTATTCGTAGGCCCTATTTTTTTAAAGGGGGTCCATGGCCGAACACCTAACGTCCTTAATTTTTGATCTAGAACAAAAAATCAAGTTTGGTTAGTTTCTTTATCTCAACGGCTATCGACACACGTAGGATTTTTTCGATATATTGATTTTTTCCAAAATGGCAAGTGATTGAACAAAATTTTCCATTTTCACTAACAAAAAACGTCACAAAATTGTTAATAAAAAAAAAAGTAAGCAAAATAAAAAAAAAATCCTACGTGTGTCGATAGACATAGGTATTCTGAGTATACTGTCAAAATTTTAGATCGATAGGTTAAGAGTTGTTCGAGTTAGGTGTTCGGCCAACCCAAAAAAAGTGGTTTCGAGAAAAACGCGTTTAAAGTTTTAAGTACTGTGGGATATACCTGTGAAGCATCGCCGCAGAATGGAAAATTTCGACACTTAGACACTTTTGCCGGACTCTATCTTTTGATATGTCATTTTTAAGACCCTAAAGAATTATTTAAGCGAAAAAAAAAATTTTCGATTTTTTCAAAATTCTACTCAGATGTCCCCCCTTAAGAGCCTGTACGAGGCGAACATGAGAGTATCTATAGAGAAATCCAGCTTTTTAAGAAACGTGTGAGTTTCCTCGGGTTTATAGTCACTTGTAACGGTGCTACAACAGACCCAGAGAAGGTTAAGGCCATAAAAGAATTTCCGGAACCCAAAAGTGTTTTTGAGGTACGATCGTTTCTAGGCCTAGCCAGTTACTATCATTACGATGTTTCATTAAGGCCTTCCCAGCTATAGCGAGACCTATATCGGACATCCTAAAAGGGGAAAACGCAACAGTTAGTAGACACAGGTCACGAAACATTCCGGTTCAATTCTCTGAAGCGCAACAACAAGCGTTCCAGAAATTACAAAATATTTTGGCATCCGATGACGTAATGCTAAGGTACCCCGACTACAAAAAGGCATTTGATCTAACGACAGATGCCTCGGCCCATGGCATTGGCGCAGTATTGTCCCAAGAGGGACGCCCAATAACAATGATCTCAAGGACATTGAAAGACAGGGAAGTTAACTACGCCACTAACGAGAGGGAACTCTTGGCCATAGTCTGGGCATTGGCCAAGTTGCGACATTATCTGTACGCGGTAAAAGATATCAACATCTTTACCGACCACCAACCGCTAACCTTTGCAGTATCGGAATCCAATCCGAATGCAAAGATCAAAAGGTGGAAAGCACGCATTGATGAGTCAGAGGCGCGTATTTTATACAATCCTGGCAAGGAAAATCTGGTTGCCGATGCGTTGTCACGACAACAACTTAACGTCATGGAGGAGCAGGAAGCCCAATCGTGCGCAGCCACCATTCACAGCGAGCTCTCCTTGACACACACAATCGAGCAACGGATAAGCCCCTGAACTGCTTCCAAAACCAGATAACTCTGGAGGAGGCACGCTTTCCATCAAAACGCAGGATAAGATCATTAAGGCGCAAAACTCGCTCCGAACCAGGGAAAATGCCTCCCGACAACGCAGAGTATTCGAAGTCGGCGAAAAGGTATTGGTAAAGTCCAACAGAAGGCTAGGAAATAAGCTCACGATAGGCACCCCAAGAAACATGAGCTAGGCGAGACTCCGATCCCCTCTCATGTGGGAGAATTGCTCCATATCGATATTTTTTCCACAGACAAAAAATACTTCCTCACTTGCATTGACAAGTTTACGAAGTTCGCAGTTGTGCAACACGTACACTCGAGGACAATCGAAGATCTTAAACCAGCCATACTACAGATCATGAATTTTTTCCCCAAGGCTAGAGTAGTCTATTGCGATAACAGAAGGCTAGGAAAGTCAACAGAAGGCTAGGAAATAAGCTCACACCCTTGTGTGAGGAGAGAGCCGTAGAAGCGGACCTGGGGACCACGGTCCTCATTAAGGGGAGGGTGGTCCACAAGGACAATCTTAAATGATGCTACCAACAATGTCCTTTCTGTTTTTTATTCATTAGTTTATAATACCTTCAAGCCACTTGGCGCACACCCTTTCTTACTATAATATTTGTAGCCACTGGCATAGTTTATTTTAAGTTCATTTTATTGGTGGTGGAAAAAACCTCTTCAAGCATAAAATAGCTAAAGTTTAATTTCATAGGATCGGACCAACACTTTGCATATTCCTGTCCTTGGCGTCGGCTCACATTACTGATTATTCACAGGCCAGGTACATCCCCATCGTGGATGGTGAAATCCTAGTATGGGAGGAGTTCGCTTATGTCACACATACAGCAAACCTCTTAGAATATGGGCGCGTAATAGAGGAGACAAACAACATGATCAACATGTTTCCGCTATCCCATATGAAGAAGCTTCTGAGCGTGGACACCGCTCACCTCCAGGATTTATTAGAGTCGTTAGGCGTTCATCACAGAGAAGCTAGGAGCTTGGATTTCTTAGGGTCAATGCTGAAGGTCGTAGCAGGTACACCGGATGCCGGTGACCTTGAGAAAATCAGATTTTCTGAAATGAAGTTAGCCGAGTCAAGCAATAGACAGATTGAAATAAACACTAAAGTCCAAAACCAAATTAACCAACTTACCCACTTCGTCAATTCAATATTGAGATCAGCTAAAAATTCACAAGTAGACACTGGACATTTATATGAAACACTGCTTGCTAGAAACCGCATGTTGATGACGGAATTACAAAATTTAATGCTTGCAATAACCCTAGCCAAAATTAATATTGTTAGTCCGAACATTTTAGATCATGAAGACTTAAAATCAGTTTGGCTTGAGGAACCCACCGACACACCCATAGGGGATCTTTTGTCCGTCTCGTCCGTAAAAATTCTACAGTCCATTAACATTTTACATTTTATCATTAAATTTCCCAAAATTAAACTATCCTGCAAAAAGATCACAGTTTTTCCAGTTGCCCATGGGGGACAATGCTGCAGATAATAGACAACGTCATTAAAAACTGCTCCGTATCACCGGGAGCCGCATTCTACCGCCTTGCCTCAGAGAGAGGCAAGCGTGCGCCAGAGAACTGCACGCTGGAGGGGTGGCACACTGCCCAATACAAGAGAGTGGCCTGCACCCGATAACCTACGTGGACGAAGCGATTGTAATCATCAATGACAGGTCGGCCAAAGTACGAGTGGACAACGGCACAGAGACATGGACTCACGGCGCGCACCTCATTACCTTTGAGAAAAAGGCCACGATAAATGACACGCTCTTCATCAACCATGATAACACCCATAAGAGAGCTCCAGGGACAGCAAGTCTTCCCTTATTAAACATCACCGCCACCCAAGATGTCCTCAGCCTCCCGTATCTTCACCGCCTGAGTGAACGAAACTTGGAGTTCATCAAGGAGTTCGGAGAAGAGATCGATAACAACCGATCACGTCTCGCAGCAATTATTGCAGGAGCAATATGCTGCGCACTCATCTGCATCGGGCTCACCTACAGGCACTTTACTAAGGCAAGGAAATCCGCAGGTCAGATTAGGCAGGTCATCGCCGAATTACATGCGGCCGAGGGCGGCCTTAACTTAGAGGCGGAGTAGTTAACTATGGTCAGCCAGACCAGAGTCGTTGACCACAGTCAACATCATAATGAAGCTCCGGCCAGACTGCTGACCCAGCAATGGGCCGGATGCTCGTGCACAGACGGCAGACACTGCATATTTGCGTGGCCGCTGTGAGCCTTTGTTACCTTTAAGTTCTTTTCACATATTCAGTTCATATTTGATATTCAATAAATAAAGAGCACCAGCTCTCATGCATGAAACTCCGGCACTTAGCCGTTAACTCTTTTATTAATTATTATACTGACTGAGTCACTAGGCCAGCGGTATCGAAGGACAGTCATCCTTCCACCGTAATCTCCCTATCTCAACATAGGAGCAGTACGACCATCCCTTGGGATCTACAGCGACGTGGGTCACCAGCGGCAGTTACCTTCCGCCGACCCTCGCCACGGATATCCAACCAGCGGCAGTGACCTACTGCCGGCCCGGACAATCAATTGAGGAAGGAAGTCGAGGCGACCACCCGACTCTCCAGTGGCTGCCAACCTTGGCGGTCACCAATACCTAATCAGCCGGCTCTACCCCTGCCACGGAGGCATAGCCAGCCGGCTTTGCAATATTATCAATTCACACAAATTGGAATTTTACTTGTTTTAATTTGTACAATTAAAGGTTGGATCTCCAATTATCCTACGTCGGGTACCCGCCCCGACTCTGCTACGGTACGCGATTAGTCATTAAAAAATTAATGAAAAACGTGATCGAAGCCAGCATTTTAAATGGAAAATTGGTAATCCGGATAAGAATATATTCTAATAGATTCCTATCCGTGGTATTAGTATATTTTCGAACATATACAAACCTGCATAATAAGTCTGATTTTGAATTATTAACTGCATTTACGAAAGGTGGTCATTCTAGGTGCCAAAACGGTGAAATCGTGAGTGTTGCACTAAAAAAATAAAAAACAAGAAAGGAAAGCTAACTTCGGGCGGAGCCGAAGTTTATATACCCTTGCAGTTAAAACCGGATATATATCGCAAACATCGGATATAGTTGGCCGAGCCTTATGATTACATCATAATAAAACCAATTAATTACAATCAAAATTCAAAAAAAAAAAGTTCCAAGCTTCTATCTTCAAAAATACGAAAGTTGATATTTCTACCAAGTACCATTTCCGATCGTTCAGTTATATGGCAGCTATAGGATATAGTCGACCGATCCTAATGAAATTTTGTAGGTCGGATTAACTGACCAAATAAATAATCTGTACCAAGTTCCAGCTTTCTATCTTCAAAAACACGAAAGTTGGGTCATTTCCGATCGTTCAGTTATATGGCAGCTAAAAGATATAGTCGGCCGATCCTTATGAAATTTGGCATGTCGTATTATTTTGCCAAAAATAGCTCTCGTGTCAAATTTGAATTTTTTTGAATTCGGGAACCTCTCTAACTCTAAAAACACCAAAGTTATACCATTTCCGATCAATCAGTTATATGGCAGCTATAGGATATAGTCGGCCGATCCGGGCCGTTCCGACTTATATACTGCGTGCAAAGGAAAGAAGGGTGTGTGCAAAGTTTCAAGACGATAGCTTCAAAACTGAGAGACTAGTTCGCGTAGAAACGGACAGACAGACGGACAGACGGACAGACGGACATGCTCATATCAACTCAGGAGGTGATCCTGATCAAGAATATATATACTTTATAGGGTCGGAGATGTCTCCTTCACTGCGTTGCACACTTTTGGACAAAATTATAATACCCTCTGCAAGGGTATAAAAATACGATTTAAATAGGTGGCAACAAAATAGAGCAAATTTAAAATATAAGTTTGGCTTCACTCAGAAAAATAGTTTGCGTTGGTTTGAACATTTTCTTCACTTAATATCAAAGCGAGCTGGGTAAATATTTCATCATTCGTTCGATGTTATTTTATTTTCCTATTAATACGTATTAAATAAAATATATTCTGACCATATACAAACCCAAATAATAAGCTCGATTTTTAATCTATAATTGCATGTACGAAAGGTGGTCATTCCACCTGTTCGACATACCAAAAATCGCATATAAAGTGAGTTACTACCTCATCACACTGACAAAATAACGCTACCATAGCATTTTAACTCAATTTAAACTGAGGCAAAAATCCTTCATCATTAAGTCAATACATTGAGAGTTTTGTACAGTGTGCAATGCCAATAAAACGCAAAGGGGGTGATTTAAGCCGTGACACAATTAGATCTCGAAACATGCGAAGTAGAAGATCCGAAAGAACCGAAAAACAAATTCAGCAAAAAAATACATATGTATGTACGTGTTAGAATAGCGCAACAACAACAATCACGCAGTTTCACAGTCAATAGACGCAGAACAAATGACCAACAACGACAACAGGTACATCGAGCATTTATATCTCATTCATTCTTGCGTCTAGCATTCCAGTATCAGCTTGATATTGAGTATTATGCTCACTCAAAAGTGGTAATTGGTTCTACGGACAAGGTCATGCTCTGAAATTCAAAAATGAGCCAGCTGGGATGTGTTGCGCGTCAGGAAAAGTGCAACTACTAGAAATTGAAACACCACCTGAACCATTGAACGGCTTACTTAACGGCACGGATCCAGATTCTAATGTGTTCCTTAAGTCAATTCGAACATTTAATTCATGCTTTCAAATGACATCGTTCGGAACAACAGAAATAGTTCGAAATACTAATGCAAATGGTCAAGTTTATCATAATATGGGCTCACTGCTGCCAATGCCAAACGAACCACATAAATTCTTACAAATCTACTTTATGGGCGGCGAAGATTCCGGAAGCGCACTTGCCAATCGCGTGAATGCACCTTGTGATTATAATAACCTTGATTCATTTTATGCCAGACGTAGCGTCAGTGCAGTGAGCTATATGCTCTATTGAACAAACACAATGAATTTTTGAAACGAAGCCGTAAATTTTCCTGCAGAGTTTTTGAACTCACTGGATTCGCAAGGCATGCCAACGCATAATGTACAATTAAAGGTTGGATCTCCAATTATCCTACGTCGGGTACCCGCCCCGACTCTGCTACGGTACGCGATTAGTCATTAAAAAATTAATGAAAAACGTGATCGAAGCCAGCATTTTAAATGGAAAATTGGTAATCCGGATAAGAATATATTCTTATAGATTCCTATCCGTGGTATTAGTATATTTTCACCACTGAACTTTACTCTGAACTCTGAACTCTTTTCAACTCTGAACTATACTTACAGATGCACCAATTCAATTCAATCGTATTCAGTTTCCGATTATATTAACATTTGCAATGACTATCAACGAATCCCAAGGTCAAACGATGTCTATTTGTGGCTTAGATTTAAGAAAACCATGTTTTTCATACGGACAATTATACGTGGCATGCTCTCGAGAGGTAAACCATCCAGTTTGTGTTAGCTAAAGATGGACTAACAAAAAATATTGTTCACGCTATTACTAAGAGATTGACTTGCTGAGTTACGATCAAATAATAACTTAAAAATAATGTTTTCCTTTTTTTATTTTTATATTCCCTCATGGTTCACAGCGCTTCAGATGACTTTATAATACATAATTCTAGAACTAAGTGAATTTTGTACATAAATTATAAAGACATCTGGTGGCAAAACATCGTTTGCCGAGTCAGCTAGTTTTATATATTAGTTTGGCTTCACTCAGAAAAATAGTTTGCGTTGTTTTGAAAATTTTTTTCACCTAATATCAAAGCGAGCTGGGTAAATATTTCATAATACATTCGATGTCATTTTATTTTCGATTCAAGACTTTCTTTTGTGGGTTTTGTTCTTAACATTTGCCCATATCGGGTCTGTTGGTATTGGATTTGGAAGTTACTTACACTATATAGTTATAGTTATACGCTTAAAGCAGTTATTAAACTTTTAAAATTTAAGGACATTAAATATACAACAAACAACTTTATCTGTGAAATAATATTCAACAATTACAGATTTTTTCATTTCAGCTACTGAAAATCAATAACTACCTATTAATAGAAACTATAAATTACTAACTAACAAATCTACTTTCTTGGCTTCTTTTTTATATTATATTATAATATTTTATATTACAATTTCACAATTTAGAGTTAGAGAGTTTAAATTTTACACGAGAGCTATTTTTGGCAAAATAATACGACATACGAAATTTCATAACGATCGGTCGACTATATCTTATAGCTGCCTTATAACTGAACGATCGGAAATGGTATTTGGTAGACATACCAACTTTGGTATTTTTGAAAATAGAAGCTTGGGACTTTTTCTTAGATAATTTATTGTAATTAATTGGTTTTATTATGATGTTCTCATAAGAATCGGCCAACTATATCCGGTGTTTGCGATATATATCCGGTTTTAACTGCCAGGGTATATCAACTTCAACCGAATTAGCTTTTCTTTCTTGTTTTTGAATTGATCGATACTGAAGTTATTTCTTTGTTTATGAAATGAGATATACAACAAAAATTATTTTATTAAATTGTCCTATTAATACCTATACCATTAAAAAATATTTTACAATTCTAAATGAGATTTGTGAACTGTCTAGAAATGTAAAAAATAAAGTGCTTGTTTGATTGACTTTGATTTTTAAAATTAAATACCTGTTCTTTACTGCTATATCCTCAAGCATTTGTCGCAGTCAGAGAGCATTCATATTCCGAAAGCTGTTTAATGAAAAACATACATTTGAAATACAATTTTATTTAAACCATCATGCGTAAAATTTTCTGATTCAGTTTCTATGGTGTAAGGATTCATCAATCGTTTCAAGAGTAGCAAATAATTTAACATCATGATTGGTATTTAATAATATATTCCGAACATATACAAACCTGCATAATAAGTCTGATTTTGAATTATTAACTGCATGTACGAAAGGTGGTCATTCTAGGTGCCAAAACGGTGAAATCGTGAGGGTTGCACTAAAAAAAATGAAAAAAAAATACGATTTAAATAGGTGGCAACAAAATAGAGCAAATTTAAAATAAAAGTTTGTCTTCACTCAGAAAAATAGTTTGCGTTGGTTTGAACATTTTCTTCACTTAATATCAAAGCGAGCTGGGTAAATATTTCATCATTCGTTCGATGTTATTTTATTTTCCTATTAATACGTATTTAATAAAATATATTCTGATCATATACAAACCCAAATAACAAGCTCTATTTTTAATCTATAATTTCATGTACGAAAGGTGCTCATTCTAAATGCCAAATCGATGAACTCGTGGTCATTACACTACAATAAAAAAAATAAATACGCTTTAAAATAGGTGACACCAATAGGTGTCCTGTTCGACATACCAAAAATAGCATATAAAGTGAGTTACTACCTCATCACACTGACAAAATTACGCTACCATAGCATTTTAACTCAATTTAAACTGAGGCAAAAATCCTTCATCATTAAGTAAATACATTGAGTGTTTTGTACAGTGTGCAATGCCAATAAAACGCAAAGGGGATGATTTAAGCCGTGACACAATTAGATCTCGAAACATGCGAAGTAGAAGATCCGAAAGAACCGAAAAACAAATTCAGCAACAAAATACATATGTACATGTTAGAATAGCGCAACAACAACAATCACGCAGTTTCACAGTCAATAGACGCAGAACAAATGACCAACAACGACAACAGGTACATCGAGCATTTATATCTCATTCATTCCTGCGTCTAGCATTCCAGTATCAGCTTGATATTGAGTATTATGCTCACTCAAAAGTGGTAATTGGTTCTACGGACAAGGTCATGCTCTGAAATTCAAAAATGAGCCAGCTGGGATGTGTTGCGCGTCAGGAAAAGTGCAACTACTAGAAATTGAAACACCACCTGAACCATTGAACGGCTTACTTAACGGCACGGATCCAGATTCTAATGTGTTCCTTAAGTCAATTCGAACATTTAATTCATGCTTTCAAATGACATCGTTCGGAACAACAGAAATAGTTCGAAATACTAATGCAAATGGTCAAGTTTATCATAATATGGGCTCACTGCTGCCAATGCCAAACGAACCACATAAATTCTTACAAATCTACTTTATGGGCGGCGAAGATTCCGGAAGCGCACTTGCCAATCGCGTGAATGCACGTTGTGATTATAATAACCTTGATTCATTTTATGCCAGACGTAGCGTCAGTGCAGTGAGCTATATGCTCTATTGAACAAACACAATGCATTTTTGAAACGAAGCCGTAAATTTTCCTACAGAGTTTTTGAACTCACTGGATTCGCAAGGCATGCCAACGCATAATGTACAATTAAAGGTTGGATCTCCAATTATCCTACGTCGGGTACCCGCCCCGACTCTGCTACGGTACGCGATTAGTCATTAAAAAATTAATGAAAAACGTGATCGAAGCCAGCATTTTAAATGGAAAATTGGTAATCCGGATAAGAATATATTCTTATAGATTCCTATCCGTGGTATTAGTATATTTTCACCACTGAACTTTACTCTGAACTCTGAACTCTTTTCAACTCTGAACTATACTTACAGATGCACCAATTCAATTCAATCGTATTCAGTTTCCGATTATATTGGCATTTGCAATGACTATCAACGAATCCCAAGGTCAAACGATGTCTATTTGTGGCTTAGATTTAAGAACACCATGTTTTTCACACGGACAATTATACGTGGCATGCTCTCGAGAGGTAAACCATCCAGTTTGTGTTAGCTAAAGATGGACTAACAAAAAATATTGTTCACGCTATAGCACTAAGAGATTGACTTGCTGAATTACGATCAAATAATAACTTAAAAATAATGTTTGCCTTTTGTTGTTTTTATATTCCCTCATGGTTCACAGCGCTTCAGATGACTTTATAATACATAATTCTAGAACTAAGTGAATTTTGTACATAAATTATAAAGACATCTGGTGGCAAAACATCGTTTGCCGAGTCAGCTAGTTTTATATATTAGTTTGGCTTCACTCAGAAAAATAGTTTGCGTTGTTTTGAAAATTTTTTTCACCTAATATCAAAGCGAGCTGGGTAAATATTTCATAATACATTCGATGTCATTTTATTTTCGATTCAAGACTTTCTTTTGTGGGTTTTGTTCTTAACATGTGCCCATATCGGGTCTGTTGGTATTGGATTTGGAAGTTACTTACACTATATAGTTATAGTTATACGCTTAAAGCAGTTATTAAACTTTTAAAATTTAAGGACATTAAATATACAACAAACAACTTTATCTGTGAAATAATATTCAACAATTACAGATTTTTTCATTTCAGCTACTGAAAATCAATAACTACCTATTAATAGAAACTATAAATTACTAACTAACAAATCTACTTTCTTGGCTTCTTTTTTATATTATATTATAATATTTTATATTACAATTTCACAATTTAGAGTTAGAGAGTTTAAATTTTACACGAGAGCTATTTTTGGCAAAATAATAATACATCATACGAAATTTCATAACGATCGGTCGACTATATCTTATAGCTGCCTTATAACTGAATGATCGGAAATGGTATTTGGTAGACATACCAACTTTGGTATTTTTGAAAATAGAAGCTTGGGACTTTTTCTTAGATATTTTATTGTAATTAATTGGTTTTATTATGATCTTCTCATAAGGATCGGCCAACTATATCCGGTGTTTGCGATATATATCCGGTTTTAACTGCAAGGGTATATCAACTTCAACCGAATTAGCTTTTCTTTCTTGTTTTTGAATTGATCGATACTGAAGTTATTTCTTTGTTTATGAAATGAGATATACAACAAAAATTATTTTATTAAATTGTCCTATTAATACCTATACCATTAAAAAATATTTTACAAATCTAAATGAGATTCGTAAACTGTCTAGAAATGTAAAGAATAAACGTAAAAAATAAAGTGCTTGTTTGATTGACTTTGATTTGAGTGAGTGCTTGACTTTGATTTTTAAAATTAAATACCTGTTCTTTACAGCTATATCCTCAAGTATTTGTCGCAGTCAGAGAGCATTCATATTCCGAAAGCTGTTTAATGAAAAACATACATTTGTAATACCATTTTATTTAAACCATCATGCGTAAAATTTACTGATTCAGTTTCCATGGTGTAAGGATTCATCAATCGTTTCAAGAGTAGCAAATAATTTAACATCATGATTGGTATTTAATAATATATTCCGAACATATACAAACCTGCATAATAAGTCTGATTTTGAATTATTAACTGCATGTACGAAAGGTGGTCATTCTAGGTGCCAAAACGGTGAAATCGTGAGTGGTGCACTAAAAAAATAAAAAAAAAATACGATTTAAATAGGTGGCAACAAAATAGAGCAAATTTAAAATATAAGTTTGGCTTCACTCAGAAAAATAGTTTGCGTTGGTTTGAACATTTTCTTCACTTAATATCAAAGCGAGCTGGGTAAATATTTCATCATTCGTTCGATGTTATTTTATTTTCCTATTAATACGTATTTAATGAAATATATTCTGATCATATACAAACCCAAATAACAAGCTCGATTTTTAATCTATAATTGCATGTACAAAAGGTGGTCATTCTAAATGCCAAATCGGTGAACTCGTGGTCATTGCACTACAATAAAAAAAATAAATACGCTTTAAAATAGGTGACACCAATAGGTGTCCTGTTCGACATACCAAAAACAGCATATAAAGTGAGTTACTACCTCATCACACTGACAAAATTACGCTACCATAGCATTTTAACTCAATTTAAACTGAGGCAAAAATCCTTCATCATAAGGTAAATACATTGAATGTTTTGTACAGTGTGCAATGCCAATAAAACGCAAAGGGGGTGATTTAAGCCGTGACACAATTAGATCTCGAAACATGCGAAGTAGAAGATCCGAAAGAACCGAAAAACAAATTCAGCAACAAAATACATATGTACGTTTTAGAATAGCGCAACAACAACAATCACGCAGTTTCACAGTAAATAGACGCAGAACAAATGACCAACAACGACAACAGGTACACCGAGCATTTATTTCTCATTCATTCCTGCGTCTAGCATTCCAGTATCAGCTTGATATTAAGTATTATGCTCACTCAAAAGTGGTAATTGGTACTACGGACAAGGTCATGCTCTGAAATTCAAAAATGAGCCAGCTGGGATGTGTTGCGCGTCAGGAAAAGTGCAACTACTAGAGATTGAAACACCACCTGAACCATTAAACGGCTTACTTATCGGCACGGATCCAGATTCTAATGTGTTCCTTAAGTCAATTCGAACATTTAATTCATGCTTTCAAATGACATCGTTCGGAACAACAGAAATAGTTCGAAATACTAATGCAAATGGCCAAGTTTATCATAATATGGGCTCACTGCTGCCAATGCCAAACGAACCACATAATTTCTTACAAATCTACTTTATGGGCTGCGAAGATTCCGGAAGCGCACTTGCCAATCGCGTGAATGCACCTTGTGATTATAATAACCTTGATTCATTTTATGCCAGACGTAGCGTCAGTGCAGTGAGCTATATGCTCTATTGAACAAACACAATGAATTTTTGAAACGAAGCCGTAAATTTTCCTACAGAGTTTTTGAACTCACTGGATTCGCAAGGCATGCCAACGCATAATGTACAATTAAAGGTTGGATCTCCAATTATCCTACGTCGGGTACCCGCCCCGACTCTGCTACGGTACGCGATTAGTCATTAAAAAATTAATGAAAAACGTGATCGAAGCCAGCATTTTAAATGGAAAATTGGTAATCCGGATAAGAATATATTCTTATAGATTCCTATCCGTGGTATTAGTATATTTTCACCACTGAACTTTACTCTGAACTCTGAACTCTTTTCAACTCTGAACTATACTTACAGATGCACCAATTCAATTCAATCGTATTCAGTTTCCGATTATATTGGCATTTGCAATGACTATCAACGAATCCCAAGGTCAAACGATGTCTATTTGTGGCTTAGATTTAAGAACACCATGTTTTTCACACGGACAATTATACGTGGCATGCTCTCGAGAGGTCCAGTTTGTGTTAGCTAAAGATGGACTAACAAAAAATATTGTTCACGCTATAGCACTAAGAGATTGACTTGCTGAATTACGATCAAATAATAACTTAAAATTAATGTTTGCCTTTTGTTATTTTTATATTCCCTCATGGTTCACAGCGCTTCAGATGACTTTATAATACATAATTCTAGAACTAAGTGAATTTTGTACATAAATTATAAAGACATCTGGTGGCAAAACATCGTTTGCCGAGTCAGCTAGTTTTATATATTAGATTGGCTTCACTCAGAAAAATAGTTTGCGTTGTTTTGAACATTTTTTTCATCTAATATCAAAGCGAGCTGGGTAAATATTTCATAATACATTCGATGTCATTTATTTTCGATTCAAGACTTTCTTTTGTGGGTTTTGTTCTTAACATTTGCCCATATCGGGTCTGTTGGTATTGGATTTGGAAGTTACTTACACTATATAGTTATAGTTATACGCTTAAAGCAGTTATTAAACTTTTAAAATTTAAGGACATTAAATATACAACAAACAACTTTATCTGTGAAATAATATTCATCAATTACAGATTTTTTCATTTCAGCTACTGAAAATCAATAACTACCTATTAATAGAAACTATAAATTACTAACTAACAAATCTACTTTCTTGGCTTCTTTTTTATATTATATTATAATATTTTATATTACAATTTCACAATTTAGAGTTAGAGAGTTTAAATTTTACACGAGAGCTATTTTTGGCAAAATAATACGACATACGAAATTTCATAACGATCGGTCGACTATATCTTATAGCTGCCTTATAACTGAACGATCGGAAATGGTATTTGGTAGACATACCAACTTTGGTATTTTTGAAAATAGAAGCTTGGGACTTTTTCTTAGATATTTTATTGTAATTAATTGGTTTTATTATGATGTTCTCATAAGGATCGGTCAACTATATCCGGTGTTTGCGATATATATCCGGTTTTAACTGCAAGGGTATATCAACTACAACCGAATTAGCTTTTCTTTCTTGTTTTTGAATTGATCGATACTGAAGTTATTTCTTTGTTTATGAAATGAGATATACAACAAAAATTATTTTATTAATACCTATACCATTAAAAAATATTTTACAATTCTAAATGAGATTTGTGAACTGTCTAGAAATGTAAAAAATAAAGTGCTTGTTTGATTGACTTTGATTTGTGTGAGTGCATGACTTTGATTTTTAAAATTAAATACCTGTTCTTTACAGCTATATCCTCAAGTATTTGTCGCAGTCAGAGAGCATTCATATTCCGAAAGCTGTTTAATGAAAAACATACATTTGTAATACAATTTTATTTAAACCATCATGCGTAAAATTTACTGATTCAGTTTCCATGGTGTAAGGATTCATCAATCGTTTCAAGAGTAGCAAATAATTTAACATCATGATTGGTATTTAATAATATATTCCGAACATATACAAACCTGCATAATAAGTCTGATTTTGAATTATTAACTGCATGTACGAAAGGTGGTCATTCTAGGTGCCAAAACGGTGAAATCGTGAGTGGTGCACTAAAAAAATAAAAAAAAAATACGATTTAAATAGGTGGCAACAAAATAGAGCAAATTTAAAATATAAGTTTGGCTTCACTCAGAAAAATAGTTTGCGTTGGTTTGAACATTTTCTTCACTTAATATCAAAGCGAGCTGGGTAAATATTTCATCATTCGTTCGATGTTATTTTATTTTCCTATTAATACGTATTTAATGAAATATATTCTGATCATATACAAACCCAAATAACAAGCTCGATTTTTAATCTATAATTGCATGTACAAAAGGTGGTCATTCTAAATGCCAAATCGGTGAACTCGTGGTCATTGCACTACAATAAAAAAAATAAATACGCTTTAAAATAGGTGACACCAATAGGTGTCCTGTTCGACATACCAAAAACAGCATATAAAGTGAGTTACTACCTCATCACACTGACAAAATTACGCTACCATAGCATTTTAACTCAATTTAAACTGAGGCAAAAATCCTTCATCATAAGGTAAATACATTGAATGTTTTGTACAGTGTGCAATGCCAATAAAACGCAAAGGGGGTGATTTAAGCCGTGACACAATTAGATCTCGAAACATGCGAAGTAGAAGATCCGAAAGAACCGAAAAACAAATTCAGCAACAAAATACATATGTACGTTTTAGAATAGCGCAACAACAACAATCACGCAGTTTCACAGTAAATAGACGCAGAACAAATGACCAACAACGACAACAGGTACACCGAGCATTTATTTCTCATTCATTCCTGCGTCTAGCATTCCAGTATCAGCTTGATATTAAGTATTATGCTCACTCAAAAGTGGTAATTGGTACTACGGACAAGGTCATGCTCTGAAATTCAAAAATGAGCCAGCTGGGATGTGTTGCGCGTCAGGAAAAGTGCAACTACTAGAGATTGAAACACCACCTGAACCATTAAACGGCTTACTTATCGGCACGGATCCAGATTCTAATGTGTTCCTTAAGTCAATTCGAACATTTAATTCATGCTTTCAAATGACATCGTTCGGAACAACAGAAATAGTTCGAAATACTAATGCAAATGGCCAAGTTTATCATAATATGGGCTCACTGCTGCCAATGCCAAACGAACCACATAATTTCTTACAAATCTACTTTATGGGCTGCGAAGATTCCGGAAGCGCACTTGCCAATCGCGTGAATGCACCTTGTGATTATAATAACCTTGATTCATTTTATGCCAAACGTAGCGTCAGTGCAGTGAGCTATATGCTCTATTGAACAAACACAATGAATTTTTGAAACGAAGCCGTAAATTTTCCTACAGAGTTTTTGAACTCACTGGATTCGCAAGGCATGCCAACGCATAATGTACAATTAAAGGTTGGATCTCCAATTATCCTACGTCGGGTACCCGCCCCGACTCTGCTACGGTACGCGATTAGTCATTAAAAAATTAATGAAAAACGTGATCGAAGCCAGCATTTTAAATGGAAAATTGGTAATCCGGATAAGAATATATTCTTATAGATTCCTATCCGTGGTATTAGTATATTTTCACCACTGAACTTTACTCTGAACTCTGAACTCTTTTCAACTCTGAACTATACTTACAGATGCACCAATTCAATTCAATCGTATTCAGTTTCCGATTATATTGGCATTTGCAATGACTATCAACGAATCCCAAGGTCAAACGATGTCTATTTGTGGCTTAGATTTAAGAACACCATGTTTTTCACACGGACAATTATACGTGGCATGCTCTCGAGAGGTAAACCATCCAGTTTGTGTTAGCTAAAGATGGACTAACAAAAAATATTGTTCACGCTATAGCACTAAGAGATTGACTTGCTAAATTACGATCAAATAATAACTTAAAATTAATGTTTGCCTTTTGTTATTTTTATATTCCCTCATGGTTCACAGCGCTTCAGATGACTTTATAATACATAATTCTAGAACTAAGTGAATTTTGTACATAAATTATAAAGACATCTGGTGGCAAAACATCGTTTGCCGAGTCAGCTAGTTTTATATATTAGATTGGCTTCACTCAGAAAAATAGTTTGCGTTGTTTTGAACATTTTTTTCATCTAATATCAAAGCGAGCTGGGTAAATATTTCATAATACATTCGATGTCATTTTATTTTCGATTCAAGACTTTCTTTTGTGGGTTTTGTTCTTAACATTTGCCCATATCGGGTCTGTTGGTATTGGATTTGGAAGTTACTTACACTATATAGTTATAGTTATACGCTTAAAGCAGTTATTAAACTTTTAAAATTTAAGGACATTAAATATACAACAAACAACTTTATCTGTGAAATAATATTCATCAATTACAGATTTTTTCATTTCAGCTACTGAAAATCAATAACTACCTATTAATAGAAACTATAAATTACTAACTAACAAATCTACTTTCTTGGCTTCTTTTTTATATTATATTATAATATTTTATATTACAATTTCACAATTTAGAGTTAGAGAGTTTAAATTTTACACGAGAGCTATTTTTGGCAAAATTATACGACATACGAAATTTCATAACGATCGGTCGACTATACCTTATAGCTGCCTTATAACTGAACGATCGGAAATGGTATTTGGTAGACATACCAACTTTGGTATTTTTGAAGATAGAAGCTTGGGACTTTTTCTTAGATATTTTATTGTAATTAATTGGTTTTATTATGATCTTCTCATAAGGATCGGTCAACTATATCCGGTGTTTGCGATATATATCCGGTTTTAACTGCAAGGGTATATCAACTACAACCGAATTAGCTTTTCTTTCTTGTTTTTGAATTGATCGATACTGAAGTTATTTCTTTGTTTATGAAATGAGATATACAACAAAAATTATTTTATTAAATTGTCCTGTTAATACCTATACCATTAAAAAATATTTTACAATTCTAAATGAGATTTGTGAACTGTCTAGAAATGTAAAAAATAAAGTGCTGTTTGATTGACTTTGATTTGAGTGAGTGCATGACTTTGATTTTTAAAATTAAATACCTGTTCTTTACAGCTATATCCTCAAGCATTTGTCGCAGTCAGAGAGCATTCATATTCCGAAAGCTGTTTAATGAAAAACATACATTTGTAATACAATTTTATTTAAACCATCATGCGTAAAATTTTCTGATTCAGTTTCCATGGTGTAAGGATTCATCAATCGTTTCAAGAGTAGCAAACAATTTAACATCATGATTGGTATTTAATAATATATTCCGAACATATACAAACCTGCATAATAAGTCTGATTTTGAATTATTAACTGCATGTACGAAAGGTGGTCATTCTAGGTGCCAAAACAGGTGAAATCGTGAGTGTTGCACTAAAAAAATAAAAAAAAATACGATTTAAATAGGTGGCCACAAAATAGAGCAAATTTAAAATATAAGTCAGAAAAATAGTTTGCGTTGGTTTGAACATTTTCTTCACTTAATATCAAAGCGAGCTGGGTAAATATTTCATCATTCGTTCGATGTTATTTTATTTTCCTATTAATACGTATTTAATGAAATATATTCTGACCATATGCAAACCCAAATAATAAGCTCGATTTTTAATCTATAATTGCATGTACGAAAGGTGGTCATTCTAAATGCCAAATCGGTGAGCTCGTGGTCATTGCACTACAATAAAAAAAAACATACGCTTTAAAATAGGTGACACCAATAGGTGTCCTGTTCGACATACCAAAAATCGCATATAAAGTGAGTTACTACCTCATAGCACTGACAAAATTACGCTACCATAGCATTTTAACTCAATTTAAACTGAGGCAAAAATCCTTCATCATTAAGTCAATACATTGAGAGTTTTGTACAGTGTGCAATGCCAATAAAACGCAAAGGGGGTGATTTAAGCCGTGACACAATTAGATCTCGAAACATGCGAAGTAGAAGATCCGAAAGAACCGAAAAACAAATTCAGCAAAAAAATACATATGTATGTACGTGTTAGAATAGCGCAACAACAACAATCACGCAGTTTCACAGTCAATAGACGCAGAACAAATGACCAACAACGACAACAGGTACATCGAGCATTTATATCTCATTCATTCTTGCGTCTAGCATTCCAGTATCAGCTTGATATTGAGTATTATGCTCACTCAAAAGTGGTAATTGGTTCTACGGACAAGGTCATGCTCTGAAATTCAAAAATGAGCCAGCTGGGATGTGTTGCGCGTCAGGAAAAGTGCAACTACTAGAAATTGAAACACCACCTGAACCATTGAACGGCTTACTTAACGGCACGGATCCAGATTCTAATGTGTTCCTTAAGTCAATTCGAACATTTAATTCATGCTTTCAAATGACATCGTTCGGAACAACAGAAATAGTTCGAAATACTAATGCAAATGGTCAAGTTTATCATAATATGGGCTCACTGCTGCCAATGCCAAACGAACCACATAAATTCTTACAAATCTACTTTATGGGCGGCGAAGATTCCGGAAGCGCACTTGCCAATCGCGTGAATGCACCTTGTGATTATAATAACCTTGATTCATTTTATGCTAGACGTAGCGTCAGTGCAGTGAGCTATATGCTCTATTGAACAAACACAATGAATTTTTGAAACGAAGCCGGAAATTTTCCTACAGAGTTTTTGAACTCACTGGATTCGCAAGGCATGCCAACGCATAATGTAAGTTAACTATGGTCAGCCAGACCAGAGTCGTTGACCACAGTCAACATCATAATGAAGCTCCGGCCAGACTGCTGACCCAGCAATGGGCCGGATGCTCGTGCACAGACGGCAGACACTGCATATTTGCGTGGCCGCTGTGAGCCTTTGTTACCTTTAAGTTCTTTTCACATATTCAGTTCATATTTGATATTCAATAAATAAAGAGCACGAGCTCTCATGCATGAAACTCCGGCACTTAGCCGTTAACTCTTTTATTAATTACACAGTGCGCCAGTGATTTGGAACTTTTGAAGAGACCTAGTAGAAATTGTTCATTAGGTCGAGTATAGTATAAAACCATGTTTGAAATTTTTCATACACCCTCAAATCTTGATTTATTTCGAAAAAACGGTTTTTCGAAAGTGTTTTGCTCTTAAAAATTCCTGAACGCGTAATTTTAGGCCTATTTTAGTTTTTTAAGTTGTACCGAAAAAATGGCGTCAAAGTTCGAAAAACACGACAAAAAATCAAAAGTGTCAGTTTCTTTTGTAAAATTTGTATCCTTTCTGTTTAAATAAATTAAAGATGTATTTTTTTTTCAAAAGCTACAACATTTAACTATTGAAAAACGTAAAAAAATTGAAAATCGGCCTAAAATTACGCGTTCAGGAATTTTTAAGAGCAAAACACTTTCGAAAAACCGTTTTTTTCGAAATAAATTAAGATGAAAAATTTCAAACAGGGTGTGATACTATACTCGACCTAATGAACAATTCCTACTAGGTATCTTCAAAAGTTCCTCCAACTTTTCTTTTTTTGTCGCACTGTGTTATTATACTGACTGAGTCACTAGGCCAGCGGTATCGAAGGACAGTCATCCTTCCACCGTAATCTCCCTATTCAGGAACTACGTAGATAGCTCACGCCACTACCAGGCGGTCGTTATAATTAGGAGCAAAATTAGAGGCCCTGCCGATGCGGTGCTGTCCTCGTTTGGCACTATACTGTATTTCGACGCGATCATAGATCGCCTCGATTTCACATATAGTGACAAGCGCCAGATACACGTTATCGAGCAGGAGATGGGTACCCTCAGACAGGGAAGCCTCACTCTCCTACAATACTATGACGAGGTCGAGAAAAAGCTCACCTTGCTTACCAATAAAGCCACGATGTCGTACGAAGCGTCGGCGGCAAGAATCTTATGTGAAAAGTTCCGGGACGACGCGCTCCGCGTATTTATTTCGGGACTCAAACGCAGTCTTTCCGACATCCTTTTCTCGGCGAAGCCGAAAGACATGCCAACTGCATTGGCATTAGCCCAGGAAGTGGAATCTAACCACGAGAGATATACATTCGCAACTTCGTTTGCAAGAGGAGGATAGGGATCGTAGGCAAACCTCAAAGCCACAAGATCGCCAACAAAAGCCAAGATCGCCATGACGCCATCTCTGAATACGATTCAGAAACGATTAATTTTTTAGGGGAAAATCCCTGCTACCCGTCATCAGACGAAGAGTAGTGGGGAAAGAAATGAAGTTCCTCATCGACACGGGCGCGTCGAAAAATTTCATTCGACCTCACGAAGGTTTAAAAGGCGTTCGCCCCGTCGATTCCCCTTTCACTATTCATTCACTTCATGGCGTTACTACTATCACAAAGAAATGCTTTGTGTCCTTATTTAATTTAAAAACTACGTTCTTTCTACTACCGGACTTATCCACCTTTGATGGAATAATCGGCCTTGACTTATTAAAGCAGGCAGGGGCAACGCTTTGCCTAGCTTCCGGTAGCCTAAATTGGGGCACCGAGGCGGAGAAAATCGAGTTTCACACGTGCACGTAAATTTCACCAGCGTGAACTGCTCAGATGCACCGCCATCGGCAAAAGACTCGTTTTTGAAAATGCTGAAGACCGGGAAAAAGGCTTTCGCAAACCCTAATGAGGCTTTGCCTTACAACACATCGGTGGTAGCCACCATCCGAACAGTTGATGAGGAGCCCATATACGCAAAATTATACCCGTACCCCATGGGAGCAGCGGATTTCGTCAACAAAGAGATTGAAGATCTGCTTAAGAACGGGATAATTCAGAAGTCGCTATCCCCCTACAACAATCTAATTTGGGTTGTGGATAAAAAAGGGACCGATGAGCACGGCAACCGGAAAATGCGACTAGTTATTGACTTTCGCAAGCTAAACGAAAAAACCGTGCCCGACAAATACCCCATGCCAAATATTAACATGATATTAGGCAACCTGGGTAATGCTAAATATTTCTCAACGCTGGACCTCAAGTCTGGCTACCACCAGATCATACTCGCAGAACGCGACAGAGAAAAAACTTTTTTCTCAGTGAATGGGGGAAAATATGAATTCCGCAGACTACTACCGTTTGGTCTCAAAAATGCAGGCAGCATTTTTCAGAGGACCATCGACGACATCCTACGGGAACAGATCGGCAAGTTCTGCTATGTTTACGTGGATGACTGGGACTAGATTGGGTTCTTAAGAGCCTGTACGAGGCGAACATGAGAGTATCTATAGAGAAATCCAGCTTTTTAAGAAACGTGTGAGTTTCCTCGGGTTTATAGTCACTTGTAACGGTGCTACAACAGACCCAGAGAAGGTTAAGGCCATAAAAGAATTTCCGGAACCCAAAAGTGTTTTTGAGGTACGATCGTTTCTAGGCCTAGCCAGTTACTATCATTACGATGTTTCATTAAGGACTTCGCAGCTATAGCGAGACCTATATCGGACATCCTAAAAGGGGAAAACGCAACAGTTAGTAGACACAGGTCACGAAACATTCCGGTTCAATTCTCTGAAGCGCAACAACAAGCGTTCCAGAAATTACAAAATATTTTGGCATCCGATGACGTAATGCTAAGGTACCCCGACTACAAAAAGGCATTTGATCTAACGACAGATGCCTCGGCCCATGGCATTGGCGCAGTATTGTCCCAAGAGGGACGCCCAATAACAATGATCTCAAGGACATTGAAAGACAGGGAAGTTAACTACGCCACTAACGAGAGGGAACTCTTGGCCATAGTCTGGGCATTGGCCAAGTTGCGACATTATCTGTACGCGGTAAAAGATATCAACAACTTTACCGACCACCAACCGCTAACCTTTGCAGTATCGGAATCCAATCCGAATGCAAAGATCAAAAGGTGGAAAGCACGCATTGATGAGTCAGGGGCGCGTATTTTATACAATCCTGGCAAGGAAAATCTGGTTGCCGATGCGTTGTCACGACAACAACTTAACGTCATGGAGGAGCAGGAAGCCCAATCGTGCGCAGCCACCATTCACAGCGAGCTCTCCTTGACACACACAATCGAGACAACGGATAAGCCCCTGAACTGCTTCCAAAACCAGATAACTCTGGAGGAGGCACGCTTTCCATCAAAACGCAGGATAAGATCATTAAGGCGCAAAACACGCTCCGAACCAGGGAAAATGCCTCCCGACAACGCAGAGTATTCGAAGTCGGCGAAAAGGTATTGGTAAAGTCCAACAGAAGGCTAGGAAATAAGCTCACGATAGGCACCCCAAGAAACATGAGCTAGGCGAGACTCCGATCCCCTCTCATGTGGGAGAATTGCTCCATATCGATATTTTTTCCACAGACAAAAAATACTTCCTCACTTGCATTGACAAGTTCGCAGTTGTGCAACACGTACACTCGAGGACAATCGAAGATCTTAAACCAGCCATACTACAGATCATGAATTTTTTCCCTAAGGCTAGAGTAGTCTATTGCGATAACAGAAGGCTAGGAAAGTCAACAGAAGGCTAGGAAATAAGCTCACACCCTTGTGTGAGGAGAGAGCCGTAGATGCGGACCTGGGGACCACGGTCCTCATTAAGGGGAGGGTGGTCCACAAGGACAATCTTAAATGATGCTACCAACAATGTCCTTTTTGTTTTTTATTCATTAGTTTATAATACCTTCAAGCCACTTGGCGCACACCCTTTCTTACTATAATATTTGTAGCCACTGGCATAGTTTATTTTAAGTTCATTTTATTGGTGGTGGAAAAAACCTTTTCAAGCATAAAATAGCTAAAGTTTAATTTCATAGGATCGGACCAACACTTTGCATATTCCTGTCCTTGGCGTCGGCTCACATTACTGATTATTCACAGGCCAGGTACATCCCCATCGTGGATGGTGAAATCCTAGTATGGGAGGAGTTCGCTTATGTCACACATACAGCAAACCTCTTAGAATATGGGCGCGTAATAGAGGAGACAAACAACATGATCAACATGTTTCCGCTATCCCATATGAAGAAGCTTCTGAGCGTGGACACCGCTCACCTCCAGGATTTATTAGAGTCGTTAGGCGTTCATCACAGAGAAGCTAGGAGCTTGGATTTCTTAGGGTCAATGCTGAAGGTCGTAGCAGGTACACCGGATGCCGGTGACCTTGAGAAAATCAGATTTTCTGAAATGAAGTTAGCCGAGTCAAACAATAGACAGATTGAAATAAACACTAAAGTCCAAAACCAAATTAACCAACTTACCCACTTCGTCAATTCAATATTGAGATCAGCTAAAAATTCACAAGTAGACACTGGACATTTATATGAAACACTGCTTGCTAGAAACCGCATGTTGATGACGGAATTACAAAATTTAATGCTTGCAATAACCCTAGCCAAAATTAATATTTTTAGTCCGAACATTTTAGATCATGAAGACTTAAAATCAGTTTGGCTTGAGGAACCCACCGACACACCCATAGGGGATCTTTTGTCCGTCTCGTCCGTAAAAATTCTACAGTCCATTAACATTTTACATTTTATCATTAAATTTCCCAAAATTAAACTATCCTGCAAAAAGATCACAGTTTTTCCAGTTGCCCATGGGGGACAATGCTGCAGATAATAGACAACGTCATAGCCGAATGCAGCGGAGAAATCTACGCCATAAAAACTGCTCCGTATCACCGGGAGCCGCATTCTACCGCCTTGCCTCAGAGAGTACGTGCGCCAGAGAACTGCACGCTGGAGGGGTGGCACACTGCCCAATACAAGAGAGTGGCCTGCACCCGATAACCTACGTGGACGAAGCGATTGTAATCATCAATGACAGGTCGGCCAAAGTACGAGTGGACAACGGCACAGAGACATGGACTCACGGCGCGCACCTCATTACCTTTGAGAAAAAGGCCGCGATAAATGACACGCTCTTCATCAACCATGATAACACCCATAAGAGAGCTCCAGGGACAGCAAGTCTTCCCTTATTAAACATCACCGCCACCCAAGATGTCCTCAGCCTCCCGTATCTTCACCGCCTGAGTGAACGAAACTTGGAGTTCATCAAGGAGTTCGGAGAAGAGATCGATAACAACCGATCACGTCTCGCAGCAATTATTGCAGGAGCAATATGCTGCGCACTCATCTGCATCGGGCTCACCTACAGGCACTTTACTAAGGCAAGGAAATCCGCAGGTCAGATTAGGCAGGTCATCGCCGAATTACATACGGCCGAGGGCGGCCTTAACTTAGAGGCGGAGTAGTTAACTATGGTCAGCCAGACCAGAGTCGTTGACCACAGTCAACATCATAATGAAGCTCCGGCCAGACTGCTGACCCAGCAATGGGCCGGATGCTCGTGCACAGACGGCAGACACTGCATATTTGCGTGGCCGCTGTGAGCCTTTGTTACCTTTAAGTTCTTTTCACATATTCAGTTCATATTTGATATTCAATAAATAAAGAGCACCAGCTCTCATGCATGAAACTCCGGCACTTAGCCGTTAACTCTTTTATTAATTACACAGTGCGCCAGTGATTTGGAACTTTTGAAGAGACCTAGTAGAAATTGTTCATTAGGTCGAGTATAGTATAAAACCATGTTTGAAATTTTTCATACACCCTCAAATCTTGATTTATTTCGAAAAAACGGTTTTTCGAAAGTGTTTTGCTCTCAAAAATTCCTGAACGCGTAATTTTAGGCCTATTTTAGTTTTTTAAGTTGTACCTCAAAAATCAAAAATTCCTGAACGCGTAATTTTAGGCCTATTTTAGTTTTTTAAGTTGTACCAAAAAAATGGTACAACTTAAATCTATTTTAGTTTTTTAAGTTGTACCGAAAAAATGGCGTCAAAGTTCGAAAAACACGACAAAAAATCAAAAGTGTCAGTTTCTTTTGTAAAATTTGTATCCTTTCTGTTTAAATAAATTAAAGATGTATTTTTTTTTCAAAAGCTACAACATTTAACTATTGAAAAACGTAAAAAAATTTAAAATTGGCCTAAAATTACGCGTTCAGGAATTTTTAAGAGCAAAACACTTTCGAAAAACCGTTTTTTCGAAATAAATCAAGATGAGGGTGTATGAAAATTTCAAACATGGTTTTATACTATACTCGACCTAATGAACAATTCCTACTAGGTCTCTTCAAAAGTTCCTCCAACTTTTCTTTTTTTGTCGCACTGTGTTATTATACTGACTGAGTCACTAGGCCAGCGGTATCGAAGGACAGTCATCCTTCCACCGTAATCTCCCTATTCAGGAACTACGTAGATAGCTCACGCCACTACCAGGCGGTCGTTATAATTAGGAGCAAAATTAGAGGCCCTGGCGATGCGGTGCTGTCCTCGTTTGGCACTATACTGTATTTCGACGCGATCATAGATCGCCTCGATTTCACATATAGTGACAAGCGCCAGATACACGTTATCGAGCAGAAGATGGGTACCCTCAGACAGGGAAGCCTCACTCTCCTACAATACTATGACGAGGTCGAGAAAAAGCTCACCTTGCTTACCAATAAAGCCACGATGTCGTACGAAGCGTCGGCGGCAAGAATCTTATGTGAAAAGTTCCGGGACGACGCGCTCCGCGTATTTATTTCGGGACTCAAACGCAGTCTTTCCGACATCCTTTTCTCGGCGAAGCCGAAAGACATGCCAACTGCATTGGCATTAGCCCAGGAAGTGGAATCTAACCACGAGAGATATGCATTCGCAACTTCGTTTGCAAAGAGCCAAGAGGATAGGGATCGTAGGCAAACCTCAAAGCCACAAGATCGCCAACAAAAGCCAAGATCGCCATGACGCCATCTCTGAATACGATTCAGAAACGATTAATTTTTTAGGGGAAAATCCCTGCTACCCGTCATCAGACGAAGAGTAGTGGGGAAAGAAATGAAGTTCCTCATCGACACGGGCGCGTCGAAAAATTTCATTCGACCTCACGAAGGTTTAAAAGGCGTTTGCCCCGTCGATTCCCCTTTCACTATTCATTCACTTCATGGCGTTACTACTATCACAAAGAAATGCTTTGTGTCCTTATTTAATTTAAAAACTACGTTCTTTCTACTACAGGACTTATCCACCTTTGATGGAATAATCGGCCTTGACTTATTAAAGCAGGCAGGGGCAACGCTTTGCCTAGCTTCCGGTAGCCTAAATTGGGGCACCGAGGCGGAGAAAATCGAGTTCCACACGTGCACTGACGTAAATTTTCTTTTGGGGAAAATATGAATTCCGCAGACTACCGTTTGGTCTCAAAAATGCAGGCAGCATTTTTCAGAGGACCATCGACGACGTCCTACGGGAACAGAATTTCCGGAACCCAAAAGTGTTTTTGAGGTACGATCGTTTCTAGGCCTAGCCAGTTACTATCATTACGATGTTTCATTAAGGACTTCGCAGCTATAGCGAGACCTATATCGGACATCCTAAAAGGGGAAAACGCAACAGTTAGTAGACACAGGTCACGAAACATTCCGGTTCAATTCTCTGAAGCGCAACAACAAGCGTTCCAGAAATTACGAAATATCTTGGCATCCGATGACGTAATGCTAAGGTACCCCGACTACAAAAAGGCATTTGATCTAACGACAGATGCCTCGGCCCATGGCATTGGCGCAGTATTGTCCCAAGAGGGACGCCCAATAACAATGATCTCAAGGACATTGAAAGACAGGGAAGTTAACTACGCCACTAACGAGAGGGAACTCTTGGCCATAGTCTGGGCATTGGCCAAGTTGCGACATTATCTGTACGCGGTAAAAGATATCAACATCTTTACCGACCACCAACCGCTAACCTTTGCAGTATCGGAATCCAATCCGAATGCAAAGATCAAAAGGTGGAAAGCACGCATTGATGAGTCAGGGGCGCGTATTTTATACAAACCTGGCAAGGAAAATCTGGTTGCCGATGCGTTGTCACGACAACAACTTAACGTCATGGAGGAGCAGGAAGCCCAATCGTGCGCAGCCACCATTCACAGCGAGCTCTCCTTGACACACACAATCGAGACAACGGATAAGCCCCTGAACTGCTTCCAAAACCAGATAACTCTGGAGGAGGCACGCTTTCCATCAAAACGCAGGATAAGATCATTAAGGCGCAAAACACGCTCCGAACCAGGGAAAATGCCTCCCGACAACGCAGAGTATTCGAAGTCGGCGAAAAGGTATTGGTAAAGTCCAACAGAAGGCTAGGAAATAAGCTCACGATAGGCACCCCAAGAAACATGAGCTAGGCGAGACTCCGATCCCCTCTCATGTGGGAGAATTGCTCCATATCGATATTTTTTCCACAGACAAAAAATACTTCCTCACTTGCATTGACAAGTTTACGAAGTTCGCAGTTGTGCAACACGTACACTCGAGGACAATCGAAGATCTTAAACCAGCCATACTACAGATCATGAATTTTTTCCCTAAGGCTAGAGTAGTCTATTGCGATAACAGAAGGCTAGGAAAGTCAACAGAAGGCTAGGAAATAAGCTCACACCCTTGTGTGAGGAGAGAGCCGTAGAAGCGGACCTGGGGACCACGGTCCTCATTAAGGGGAGGGTGGTCCACAAGGACAATCTTAAATGATGCTACCAACAATGTCCTTTTTGTTTTTTATTCATTAGTTTATAATACCTTCAAGCCACTTGGCGCACACCCTTTCTTACTATAATATTTGTAGCCACTGGCATAGTTTATTTTAAGTTCATTTTATTGGTGGTGGAAAAAACCTCTTCAAGCATAAAATAGCTAAAGTTTAATTTCATAGGATCGGACCAACACTTTGCATATTCCTGTCCTTGGCGTCGGCCCACATTACTGATTATTCACAGGCCAGGTACATCCCCATCGTGGATGGTGAAATCCTAGTATGGGAGGAGTTCGCTTATGTCACACATACAGCAAACCTCTTAGAATATGGGCGTGTAATAGAGGAGACAAACAACATGATCAACATGTTTCCGCTATCCCATATGAAGAAGCTTCTGAGCGTGGACACCGCTCACCTCCAGGATTTATTAGAGTCGTTAGGCGTTCATCACAGAGAAGCTAGGAGCTTGGATTTCTTAGGGTCAATGCTGAAGGTCGTAGCAGGTACACCGGATGCCGGTGACCTTGAGAAAATCAGATTTTCTGAAATGAAGTTAGCCGAGTCAAACAATAGACAGATTGAAATAAACACTAAAGTCCAAAACCAAATTAACCAACTTACCCACTTCGTCAATTCAATATTGAGATCAGCTAAAAATTCACAAGTAGACACTGGACATTTATATGAAACACTGCTTGCTAGAAACCGCATGTTGATGACGGAATTACAAAATTTAATGCTTGCAATAACCCTAGCCAAAATTAATATTGTTAGTCCGAACATTTTAGATCATGAAGACTTAAAATCAGTTTGGCTTGAGGAACCCACCGACACACCCATAGGGGATCTTTTGTCCGTCTCGTCCGTAAAAATTCTACAGTCCATTAACATTTTACATTTTATCATTAAATTTCCCAAAATTAAACTATCCTGCAAAAAGATCACAGTTTTTCCAGTTGCCCATGGGGGACAATGCTGCAGATAATAGACAACGTCATAGCCGAATGCAGCGGAGAAATCTACGCCATAAAAACTGCTCCGTATCACCGGGAGCCGCATTCTACCGCCTTGCCTCAGAGAGTACGTGCGCCAGAGAACTGCACGCTGGAGGGGTGGCACACTGCCCAATACAAGAGAGTGGCCTGCACCCGATAACCTACGTGGACGAAGCGATTGTAATCATCAATGACAGGTCGGCCAAAGTACGAGTGGACAACGGCACAGAGACATGGACTCACGGCGCGCACCTCATTACCTTTGAGAAAAAGGCCGCGATAAATGACACGCTCTTCATCAACCATGATAACACCCATAAGAGAGCTCCAGGGACAGCAAGTCTTCCCTTATTAAACATCACCGCCACCCAAGATGTCCTCAGCCTCCCGTATCTTCACCGCCTGAGTGAACGAAACTTGGAGTTCATCAAGGAGTTCGGAGAAGAGATCGATAACAACCGATCACGTCTCGCAGCAATTATTGCAGGAGCAATATGCTGCGCACTCATCTGCATCGGGCTCACCTACAGGCACTTTACTAAGGCAAGGAAATCCGCAGGTCAGATTAGGCAGGTCATCGCCGAATTACATACGGCCGAGGGCGGCCTTAACTTAGAGGCGGAGTAGTTAACTATGGTCAGCCAGACCAGAGTCGTTGACCACAGTCAACATCATAATGAAGCTCCGGCCAGACTGCTGACCCAGCAATGGGCCGGATGCTCGTGCACAGACGGCAGACACTGCATATTTGCGTGGCCGCTGTGAGCCTTTGTTACCTTTAAGTTCTTTTCACATATTCAGTTCATATTTGATATTCAATAAATAAAGAGCACCAGCTCTCATGCATGAAACTCCGGCACTTAGCCGTTAACTCTTTTATTAATTACACAGTGCGCCAGTGATTTGGAACTTTTGAAGAGACCTAGTAGAAATTGTTCATTAGGTCGAGTATAGTATAAAACCATGTTTGAAATTTTTCATACACCCTCAAATCTTGATTTATTTCGAAAAAACGGTTTTTCGAAAGTGTTTTGCTCTCAAAAATTCCTGAACGCGTAATTTTAGGCCTATTTTAGTTTTTTAAGTTGTACCTCAAAAATCAAAAATTCCTGAACGCGTAATTTTAGGCCTATTTTAGTTTTTTAAGTTGTACCAAAAAAATGGTACAAAAGCTACAACATTTAACTATTGAAAAACGTAAAAAAATTTAAAATTGGCCTAAAATTACGCGTTCAGGAATTTTTAAGAGCAAAACACTTTCGAAAAACCGTTTTTTCGAAATAAATCAAGATGAGGGTGTTTGAAAATTTCAAACATGGTTTTATACTATACTCGACCTAATGAACAATTCCTACTAGGTCTCTTCAAAAGTTCCTCCAACTTTTCTTTTTTTGTCGCACTGTGTTATTATACTGACTGAGTCACTAGGCCAGCGGTATCGAAGGACAGTCATCCTTCCACCGTAATCTCCCTATTCAGGAACTACGTAGATAGCTCACGCCACTACCAGGCGGTCGTTATAATTAGGAGCAAAATTAGAGGCCCTGGCGATGCGGTGCTGTCCTCGTTTGGCACTATACTGTATTTCGACGCGATCATAGATCGCCTCGATTTCACATATAGTGACAAGCGCCAGATACACGTTATCGAGCAGAAGATGGGTACCCTCAGACAGGGAAGCCTCACTCTCCTACAATACTATGACGAGGTCGAGAAAAAGCTCACCTTGCTTACCAATAAAGCCACGATGTCGTACGAAGCGTCGGCGGCAAGAATCTTATGTGAAAAGTTCCGGGACGACGCGCTCCGCGTATTTATTTCGGGACTCAAACGCAGTCTTTCCGACATCCTTTTCTCGGCGAAGCCGAAAGACATGCCAACTGCATTGGCATTAGCCCAGGAAGTGGAATCTAACCACGAGAGATATGCATTCGCAACTTCGTTTGCAAAGAGCCAAGAGGATAGGGATCGTAGGCAAACCTCAAAGCCACAAGATCGCCAACAGGAAAAATCCTTTCCTCACGCAAATCAACAGTTAGGTGCTGGTAAAAACCCGCACTTTAGGAAACAGCATAGGGCGCAGGTACATTCTGTACCGCAAGAAAATACCCCGGAACCGATGGTCATTGACCCATCCATTTCCAAGATGAGACAACCGACCCAGACACAGGCTTACCAAAACGGGAAGCCGACCCCCTCCGGTCGATCAGAGGGTTAACCATATCGCCCAAAGCGCAGATCAAGCTGAGGGTGCGTACGCAGCCGCAGCTTCCAGCGCAGCTTCGACCATGACGCCATCTCTGAATACGATTCAGAAACGATTAATTTTTTAGGGGAAAATCCCTGCTACCCGTCATCAGACGAAGAGTAGTGGGGAAAGAAATGAAGTTCCTCATCGACACGGGCGCGTCGGAAAATTTCATTCGACCTCACGAAGGTTTAAAAGGCGTTCGCCCCGTCGATTCCCCTTTCACTATTCATTCACTTCATGGCGTTACTACTATCACAAAGAAATGCTTTGTGTCCTTATTTAATTTAAAAACTACGTTCTTTCTACTACCGGACTTATCCACCTTTGATGGAATAATCGGCCTTGACTTATTAAAGCAGGCAGGGGCAACGCTTTGCCTAGCTTCCGGTAGCCTAAATTGGGGCACCGAGGCGGAGAAAATCGAGTTTCACACGTGCACGTAAATTTCACCAGCGTGAACTGCCCAGATGCACCGCCATCGGCAAAAGACTCGTTTTTGAAAATGCTGAAGACCGGGAAAAAGGCTTTCGCCAACCCTAATGAGGCTTTGCCTTACAACACATCGGTGGTAGCCACCATCCGAACAGTTGATGAGGAGCCCATATACGCAAAATTATACCCGTACCCCATGGGAGCAGCGGATTTCGTCAACAAAGAGATTGAAGATCTGTTTAAGAACGGGATAATTCAGAAGTCGGTATCCCCCTACAACAATCCAATTTGGGTTGTGGATAAAAAAGGGACCGATGAGCACGGCAACCGGAAAATGCGACTAGTTATTGACTTTCGCAAGCTAAACGAAAAAACCGTGCCCGACAAATACCCCATGCCAAATATTAACATGATATTAGGCAACCTGGGTAATGCTAAATATTTCTCAACGCTGGACCTCAAGTCTGGCTACCACCATACTCGCAGATCATACTCGCAGATCGCGACAGAGAAAAAACTTCTTTCTCAGTGAATGGGGGGAAATATGAATTCCGAAGACTACCGTTTGGTCTCAAAAATGCAGGCAGCATTTTTCAGAGGACCATCGACGACGTCCTACGGGAACAGAATTTCCGGAACCCAAAAGTGTTTTTGAGGTACGATCGTTTCTAGGCCTAGCCAGTTACTATCGATGTTTCATTAAGGACTTCGCAGCTATAGCGAGACCTATATCGGACATCCTAAAAGGGGAAAACGCAACAGTTAGTAGACACACGAAACATTCCGGTTCAATTCTCTGAAGCGCAACAACAAGCGTTCCAGAAATTACAAAATATCTTGGCATCCGATGACGTAATGCTAAGGTACCCCGACTACAAAAAGGCATTTGATCTAACGACAGATGCCTCGGCCCATGGCATTGGCGCAGTATTGTCCCAAGAGGGACGCCCAATAACAATGATCTCAAGGACATTGAAAGACAGGGAAGTTAACTACGCCACTAACGAGAGGGAACTCTTGGCCATAGTCTGGGCATTGGCCAAGTTGCGACATTATCTGTACGCGGTAAAAGATATCAACATCTTTACCGACCACCAACCGCTAACCTTTGCAGTATCGGAATCCAATCCGAATGCAAAGATCAAAAGGTGCAAAGCACGCATTGATGAGTCAGGGGCGCGTATTTTATACAAACCTGGCAAGGAAAATCTGGTTGCCGATGCGTTGTCACGACAACAACTTAACGTCATGGAGGAGCAGGAAGCCCAATCGTGCGCAGCCACCATTCACAGCGAGCTCTCCTTGACACACACAATCGAGACAACGGATAAGCCCCTGAACTGCTTCCAAAACCAGATAACTCTGGAGGAGGCACGCTTTCCATCAAAACGCAGCTTCGTCCTCTTTGGAAACAAGAGACGGCATGCGATTAACTTCTCCTTTAAAGAGTCATTAATTGATGAACTCGCAGACACAATCGTTCCTAAGGGCGTAAACGCCATTCTTTGCGACTTGCACACGCTGGCAATGATTCAGGACGAATTGGTTCGACAATTTCCAGCCACCAAATTTTGGCACTGCAAAAACCGCGTGACGGATATTTTTTCAGTCCCTGAGAGACGGGAAATCCTCACCGTCGAGCACAATAGGGCCCACAGATCGGCCCGAGATCTCCGAGTACTACTTTCCAAAGATGGCCAAGTTAGCTACTGAAATCGTAGCGAGCTGCAAAACATGTGCGAAAGCCAAGTACGATAGGCACCCCAAGAAACATGAGCTAGGCGAGACTCCGATCCCCTGTCATGCGGGAGAATTGCTCCATATCGATATTTTTTCCACAGACAAAAAATACTTCCTCACTTGCATTGACAAGTTTACGAAGTTCGCAGTTGTGCAACACGTACACTCGAGGACAATCGAAGATCTTAAACCAGCCATACTACAGATCATGAATTTTTTCCCTAAGGCTAGAGTAGTCTATTGCGATAACGAACCTTCGTTAAATTCACATACTATCTCAGCCATGCTTGACAATCATTTTGGCGTCAGCATAGCAAATGCACCGCCACTCCATAGCGTCTCAAACGGGCAAGTGGAGCGCTTTCATGGCACCATCTTGGAACTCGCTCGGTGCTTAAAAATCGACAAGGGGATGACTGATACTGTGGAGATTATTCTATTGGCAACCGCCAAATATAATAAGTCAATTCACTCCGTCGTTGACAAACGACGGGTCGACATCGTGCAAGAGCACCCAGATGACCCACAGACGGAGGTCCGGGATAAGATCATTAAGGCGCAAAACACGCTCCGAACCAGGGAAAATGCCTCCCGACAACGCAGAGTATTCGAAGTCGGCGAAAAGGTATTGGTAAAGTCCAACAGAAGGCTAGGAAATAAGCTGACACCCTTGTGTGAGGAGAGAGCCGTAGAAGCGGACCTGGGGACCACGGTCCTCATTAAGGGGAGGGTGGTCCACAAGGACAATCTTAAATGATGCTACCAACAATGTCCTTTTTGTTTTTTATTCATTAGTTTATAATACCTTCAAGCCACTTGGCGCACACCCTTTCTTACTATAATATTTGTAGCCACTGGCATAGTTTATTTTAAGTTCATTTTATTGGTGGTGGAAAAAACCTCTTCAAGCATAAAATAGCTAAAGTTTAATTTCATAGGATCGGACCAACACTTTGCATATTCCTGTCCTTGGCGTCGGCCCACATTACTGATTATTCACAGGCCAGGTACATCCCCATCGTGGATGGTGAAATCCTAGTATGGGAGGAGTTCGCTTATGTCACACATACAGCAAACCTCTTAGAATATGGGCGCGTAATAGAGGAGACAAACAACATGATCAACATGTTTCCGCTATCCCATATGAAGAAGCTTCTGAGCGTGGACACCGCTCACCTCCAGGATTTATTAGAGTCGTTAGGCGTTCATCACAGAGAAGCTAGGAGCTTGGATTTCTTAGGGTCAATGCTGAAGGTCGTAGCAGGTACACCGGATGCCGGTGACCCTAAGAAAATCAGATTTTCTGAAATGAAGTTAGCCAAGTCAAACAATAGACAGATTGAAATAAACACTAAAGTCCAAAACCAAATTAACCAACTTACCCACTTCGTCAATTCAATATTGAGATCAGCTAAAAATTCACAAGTAGACACTGGACATTTATATGAAACACTGCTTGCTAGAAACCGCATGTTGATGACGGAATTACAAAATTTAATGCTTGCAATAACCCTAGCCAAAATTAATATTGTTAGTCCGAATATTTTAGATCATGAAGACTTAAAATCAGTTTGGCTTGAGGAACCCACCGACACACCCATAGGGGATCTTTTGTCCGTCTCGTCCGTAAAAATTCTACAGTCCATTAACATTTTACATTTTATCATTAAATTTCCCAAAATTAAACTATCCTGCAAAAAGATCACAGTTTTTCCAGTTGCCCATGGGGGGACAATGCTGCAGATAATAGACAACGTCATAGCCGAATGCAGCGGAGAAATCTACGCCATTAAAAACTGCTCCGTATCACCGGGAGCCGCATTCTACCGCCTTGCCTCAGAGAGTTCGTGCGCCAGAGAACTGCACGCTGGAGGGGTGGCACACTGTCGAATACAAGAGAGTGACCTGCACCCGATAACCTACGTGGACGAAGGGATTGTAATCATCAATGACAGGTCGGCCAAAGTACGAGTGGACAATGGCACAGAGACATGGACTCACGGCGCGCACCTCATTACCTTTGAGAAAAAGGCCGCGATAAATGACACGCTCTTCATCAACCATGATAACACCCATAAGAGAGCTCCAGGGACAGCAAGTCTTCCCTTATTAAACATCACCGCCACCCAAGATGTCCTCAGCCTCCCGTATCTTCACCGCCTGAGTGAACGAAACTTGGAGTTCATCAAGGAGTTCGGAGAAGAGATTTTTTTTTTTTTAATTTAATTCGAACTTGTAACTATTCAAGAATGTTCCCTGAAAATTTCAAGTAAAAATTTTAAAAACTCTTGAAGATATAGCCGATTTATGGTGGAAGCCTCAGGCGACGGCGAGAGCCGTCTCAAAACTTTAAACGCGTTTTTCTCGAAACAGTGTTTTTACGACTGGCGCATGAGGTTACTCAATAACTATTAATCCAATCGGTTCCAAATTTTAACACGTTATTCTATACATATATAGCTCTCGTATGAACTAGGATAAATCAAATCGGTGAAGATCTTCTTTACTTTTCAACTCGATTTGTGGCTGAAAAAAATGGAAATTTTCAAAAAAAAATTTCAAAGGTCCGCCATTTTGTTAATTTTTGAGCGAAGTTAATAATCCTAGTTCATACGAGAGCCAAACATGTACTTTTTCTAATCCCGTTGGAATTTTTGGATTCAGATGTTCCAGTGAGCGGAAATCACATGCGCCGCCGAAAAGAAGGGCTTTTCTTTGATCACAAAAAACAACAACAAAAACAAAACAAAAAAAAATTCTGTGAAATGATTTTCTTCCTTTTTGTGTCTTAATATATGTAAGCACAGTTACAGCCCTAAAAAATAATTTATGTTCATTTGCCAGCCCATTGAAAATCGTCAAAATTTAAAATCGAGAATGGGGGGGGTCCCCTTAATTTGTACAATTAAAGGTTGGATCTCCAATTATCCTACGTCGGGTACCCGCCCCGACTCTGCTACGGTACGCGATTAGTCATTAAAAAATGAATGAAAAACGTGATCGAAGCCAGCATTTTAAATGGAAAATTGGTAATCCGGATAAGAATATATTCTTATAGATTCCTATCCGTGGTATTAGTATATTTTCGAACATATACAAACCTGCATAATAAGTCTGATTTTGAATTATTAACTGCATGTACGAAATGTGGTCATTCTAGGTGCCAAAACGGTGAAATCGTGAGTGTTGCACTAAAAAAATAAAAAAAAAATACATTTTAAATAGGTGGCAACAAAATAGAGCAAATTTAAAATATAAGTTTGGCTTCACTCAGAAAAATAGTTTGCGTTGGTTTGAACATTTTCTTCACTTAATATCAAAGCGAGCTGGGTAAATATTTCATCATTCGTTCGATGTTATTTTATTTTCCTATTAATACGTATTAAATAAAATATATTCTGACCATATACAAACCCAAATAATAAGCTCGATTTTTAATCTATAATTGCATGTACGAAAGGTGATCATTCCACCTGTTCGACATACCAAAAATCGCATATAAAGTGAGTTACTACCTCATCACACTGACAAAATAACGCTACCATAGCATTTTAACTCAATTTAAACTGAGGCAAAAATCCTTCATCATTAAGTCAATACATTGAGAGTTTTGTACAGTGTGCAATGCCAATAAAACGCAAAGGGGGTGATTTAAGCCGTGACACAATTAGATCTCGAAACATGCGAAGTAGAAGATCCGAAAGAACCGAAAAACAAATTCAGCAAAAAAATACATATGTATGTACGTGTTAGAATAGCGCAACAACAACAATCACGCAGTTTCACAGTCAATAGACGCAGAACAAATGACCAACAACGACAACAGGTACATCGAGCATTTATATCTCATTCATTCTTGCGTCTAGCATTCCAGTATCAGCTTGATATTGAGTATTATCACTAACCATACAGCATATAGACAACCCATTTCATACAACGAAAATGGACGCGAAAATTTCTTGCGACAGGCCCCAGCAGGCCCCAGAGCGGATTTCTTACGCTCTCTTACGCTCATCGTTCGTTCATCTTACGCTCATTCTCTCATTAAATTTTTTCTGTTTCTCAGTCTCTAAACGGAGCGCGATGAAGAAGGTTGGCCTGCGCTTCGATCAACCGAATGTATGTATGCGTGTCACACATTCACTTACATGGGTGTATGTGTGCGTGCGATTTCGTTTCGAAGCCAGCGCACAAAATTTTGATTTTTCTTACTTTTCAGGCTTGCTACCCTAACCAAATTCGGGTATTCGTTATTTGATGAAATGACGAAAGAAATTATATTATTTTTTATATTATATTTTTTATTATTTCAGCATACATTTTTAATTTATTTAGGAATAAGATTAAGTGTTAGTAGTAAAATGTTTTCTGTATATATATTTTTACGAATCATTAAAAATCAATATACTGAGAAAGTGTCAGAGTATATTTCAGTCGGAGTCACTTAAAACGCCGATTGCTTTTAAGTTTTTGTTGTTTTGCAAGAGGCTTGTGCATGCCTACTCTAACGATGGAATGATTTTTAGGGGAGGGTGAAGACACGAAAACAGCTGATGGACTTGTTTACCTTTTTTGTTTACAATTTTTCAGGCACTTGTTATTATTTTGGGTTATTGTGAGATTTTATTAAATTATTGTCGTTAATTTAATAATTTCCCTATATATTTTGGAACTTTAAAAAGTCGCCGCTCGAATTTGTTACAGATATATATACATATATATATATATACGTACTTATATATGTATATATATATATATATGTATTTATGTCGGTATCCAGGGAACACCACGAGGAGGCCATTGCGATTGCGATGGAGTCTTCAATGAAGACTTTCGAGTCGACTTGAGATACCAAAACTAATTGGCTATCTCCTTGTTCCCCACCTAACATAACCTACTCCTAAACTAATAATAAAATGAGACATATACAAAACCAAAAATTATTCTTTGAGTATTTTTAGTTTCTTTGAACCTGCTGCTGATGCAGCTTTTCCTTTGAAATACATTTTTTCTGTTAGCCATTTGCTGTTTTTCCTCAATAATATTAAAACAAATCCGTCCAGCATTTTCATCCTGTGTTCATAACAGGGATGGCTAACCGAAAACCAATTAGAATATATGCTGGATTTTTCAGTGGAGGATATGCAAGATTGAATAATTGTTTTCTTTATTCTGTTCATCTGTGGCTTTTTTTCAAATATTTTCTTAAAAACAGAATAATGTATTTCAATCAAAGAAAAATAGTAGTCAGAAGGAGCTTTAAGTTTTAAAGTTTTATCAGCGCAGTCATAATTTTTATTCAGTATAAAATTTTCCGTACAGGTTTGTGCTTCTATTTTTTTCTTTAATAGATCAGCACACACTCCGCAATCTTTTTTTTCCAGAATTTTAAACAATATATAGCCTGCAAAATATCGCAAGGCATTGCTATCAAACTCGTCACCAGTTGCAATATCCAAAACTTGCTCAATTTCCGTCTCGTCATCTGAGAACATCTCGAAATCGGTATTGTCTTCGCCGGTTTTTAACTCTTTGCAAGTTTTATTCAAGCTGCAGTCCTGGATAACGTTAATTAACATTGTATCTTCATCTGGGCCGCAATTACCAGATAATGATTTCGAAGTTAATATTTTCATTGATAGCATTTTTGACATTATTGTATTAAATTCTGACATCGATGGATTGTTATTTGTTACTCCGCGAGCCCTTATTAAATAAAACAAGTTTTCTAAGGGGTCTTGATTCAATTTCGCGGTTGATAAATAAAAGATTTCGGAGCTCCACACACTTTCAGATAGTGCAAGTACTGATGAAATTGTTAACATCATGCCGTCAATGCAGTGTACTACTTGTGGATATTTAAATTCTGCAAAATAATTCCTCATTTCTAAGAGGTAATTGTGAACGTTATTATTATTTTGCAGTGCACACCTGTACGGATTTTTTTCATACAAAACATGGCTATTGAGGCAATCAAAGAGCTTATTAACCTTTTCAATAAAATTTGCCGTAGCTTCTGCGCTATTTCGGCATTCCACAAATCCGCCAGAATCAATCACTGTTCGGATTGCGGCCGAAACAGTGTGGCTAAATATTTGTGTTGCATATTTAACTTTCATTTTTTCAAATGAGTTTGGATTTATATGCTTCGCCGTTACTTTGGGACAAAGCCTCGTTGAGTTTCTAGACTCAATTTGGTATAACTTCCTTATTATATCCCAAGATACATCTCCATCCGGCGTGTTTAAATTATTTTTTATTAAAAGGTTTCTCAATGATTTTATAAGATGTGGGGCATCGAATATTGTAAATATTTTTTTACCGTTAACATTGAAACTCGGCTTGTTTATGCTAACGCCCCATTTCTTAAATGCAGCTCTATTATTTGAGCCTTGATCGCATATTATGGCACGTACGTTTAACCCCAACGTTTGCGAAACTTCTATGTTCGCTTCAACTTTTTTCATGAGGCAATCATGCTTAATACCGTTAGCCGAAACAGTATAGCTTAAAACGTACTTCCAATTTTCAAATAAGCCTCTAGCCATGAAGACGCATACTTGCTGCCCTAAAAATCGAGTTCTTTTTTCACCATCATTTTCAAATCCCTGAATTTCATCGAGAGCGGTATTATATTGCAGTCCTTTTTTGATTTTTATTTCATCACAAAGGATCACTGCTTCTTTACCTTTCTCGCTCATTTCACCAACAATTTTCTGGAGGTTTTCTAGAAAATCAGGTTGAAATCCTGGCGTCATATTTTTAAAAAGAGCCCATCGACACAACGTACTTTTGGCAGGAAGTTTTAACTTTAAAACATCCCTCATGTACTCATACGTTCGCGAAGAATAAAAATTTATATTCTGGGCTATCACTTTTTCTGCGCTGTTATATGAGTTCGATTTTTTTAGCAGCATTTTGCATTATGTTTTGGCCTCATCAGAAACATGAGGTAATTTATTTATAATATTAAATAAATTTAGGGTGCTTTTTCTACTATTTCTCATACCCTTGCGTCTACTAGAATTTTTCTCATTTTTTGCATTTTTTCTTTGTATTTTTTTAGTTCAAGAGACATCTCATAATTCTTTTTTCTGTAAAATCTCTCATTTTCTTCCCTCTTCTGGCAATTTGAACAAAAATCTTCTAACTGAGGTGAACTTTCTAAATTGGGAGTTTGTAAATTGGAAGGGCTACCTGCCCTATTTAAAAACTCTTTTCTTCCTATTGGGTTAATATAAGTGCCAATTGGTTCTTCCGCCCCATCATCACAAAATTCAAATTGTTCACATGGAACAGTACTGTTCGGACGCAATAGTGAATTGTCACATAAATTTAAAGTGGGTACGGCATTGCTTCTAAGCCTACTTTTCCCAATATATTTACTTTCAAAATGTCTGTTACAAATTCGCGCAGTTCGTCTGTTAAAAGTGTCATCCAATTGGCACAATTCAACCCATTTCTTAAGATTCCTATCATCCGATGGAAAAGAAAACAATCTAATTGGAATGGAGTGTGATGAATCCCTGTAACTCCCCTGGCAGGATGCAATAATGCACTTGCGTCCATTTTTCCTAACATTAGGCCGATTCATTTCAAAAATATTTAAACCGAATATTTAAATAAATTATTTAAGGTTTAAATAACTAGATTTATACTTGCAATTGATGATGATGTAGCCACGGACGCTCGGAAAGTTTACGTTTAGTAAAAATATTTCCGAAAAATACGTTAACACACCGATACTAATCACTTTGTTCACAAAAATCAGCACTTAATTTGGTCCTCACGAAAAACGCTCCTCACAGAACAAAAATAGAATGCCGATTAAACCATTTTCCTCTTTTTCATCAAATGGCAATATTTTAGGCGGGTAAATTAGGTTGGTGGGTAAGCCAAGTGGCAACCAAAAATTACAAGAATCAAAACAAACCAGAAAAAAAATAGTTTTGGCGCGCAAGTTAACACTTTCATTGCCAAGAACTCCAAAGGCATGCCACAGGGAAATGACGGTGTGTAAATACGGTAGTGACATTTTTATATTCATGTATATATTTTAAATTACACAGCAGATCATACAATAAGATATGCACTATAGATCATAAAACCATATAAGAATCCATAAGCATAAAACCAATGTAAATATATATATATATTTATAATATTTATAAATTCGAGCGGCGACTTTTTAAAGTTCCAAAATATATAGGGAAATTATTAAATTAACGACAATAATTTAATAAAATCTCACAATAACCCAAAATAATAACAAGTGCCTGAAAAATTGTAAACAAAAAAGGTAAACAAGTCCATCAGCTGTTTTCGTGTCTTCACCCTCCCCTAAAAATCATTCCATCGTTAGAGTAGGCATGCACAAGCCTCTTGCAAAGCAACAAAAACTTAAAAGCAATCGGCGTTTTAAGTGACTCCGACTGAAATATACTCTGACACTTTCTCAGTATATTGATTTTTAATGATTCGTAAAAATATATATACAGAAAACATTTTACTACTAACACTTAATCTTATTCCTAAATAAATTAAAAATGTATGCTGAAATAATAAAAAATATAATATAAAAAATAATATAATTTCTTTCGTCATTTCATCAAATAACGAATACCCGAATTTGGTTAGGGTAGCAAGCCTGAAAAGTAAGAAAAATCAAAATTTTGTGCGCTGGCTTCGAAACGAAATCGCACGCACACATACACCCATGTAAGTGAATGTGTGACACGCATACATACATTCGGTTGATCGAAGCGCAGGCCAACCTTCTTCATCGCGCTCCGTTTAGAGACTGAGAAACAGAAAAAATTTAATGAGAGAATGAGCGTAAGATGAACGAACGATGAGCGTAAGAGAGCGTAAGAAATCCGCTCTGGGGCCTGCTGGGGCCTGTCGCAAGAAATTTTCGCGTCCATTTTCGTTGTATGAAATGGGTTGTCTATATGCTGTATGGTTAGTGGTATTATGCTCACTCAAAAGTGGTAATTGGTTCTACGGACAAGGTCATGCTCTGAAATTCAAAAATGAGCCAGCTGGGATGTGTTGCGCGTCAGGAAAAGTGCAACTACTAGAAATTGAAACACCACCTGAACCATTGAACGGCTTACTTAACGGCACGGATCCAGATTCTAATGTGTTCCTTAAGTCAATTCGAACATTTAATTCATGCTTTCAAATGACATCGTTCGGAACAACAGAAATAGTTCGAAATACTAATGCAAATGGTCAAGTTTATCATAATATGGGCTCACTGCTGCCAATGCCAAACGAACCACATAAATTCTTACAAATCTACTTTATGGGCGGCGAAGATTCCGGAAGCGCACTTGCCAATCGCGTGAATGCACCTTGTGATTATAATAACCTTGATTCATTTTATGCCAGACGTAGCGTCAGTGCAGTGAGCTATATGCTCTATTGAACAAACACAATGAATTTTTGAAACGAAGCCGGAAATTTTCCTACAGAGTTTTTGAACTCACTGGATTCGCAAGGCATGCCAACGCATAATGTAAGTTAACTATGGTCAGCCAGACTGCTGACCCAGCAATGGGCCGGATGCTCGTGCACAGACGGCAGACACTGCATATTTGCGTGGCCGCTGTGAGCCTTTGTTACCTTTAAGTTCTTTTCACATATTCAGTTCATATTTGATATTCAATAAATAAAGAGCACCAGCTCTCATGCATGAAACTCCGGCACTTAGCCGTTAACTCTTTTATTAATTACACAGTGCGCCAGTGATTTGGAACTTTTGAAGAGACCTAGTAGAATTGTTCATTAGGTCGAGTATAGTATAAAACCATGTTTGAAATTTTTCATACACCCTCAAATCTTGATTTATTTCGAAAAAACGGTTTTTCGAAAGTGTTTTGCTCTTAAAAATTCCTGAACGCGTAATTTTAGGCCTATTTTAGTTTTTTAAGTTGTACCGAAAAAATGGCGTCAAAGTTCGAAAAACACGACAAAAAATCAAAAGTGTCAGTTTCTTTTGTAAAATTTGTATCCTTTCTGTTTAAATAAATTAAAGATGTATTTTTTTTTCAAAAGCTACAACATTTAACTATTGAAAAACGTAAAAAAATTGAAAATCGGCCTAAAATTACGCGTTCAGGAATTTTTAAGAGCAAAACACTTTCGAAAAACCGTTTTTTCGAAATAAATCAAGATGAAAAATTTCAAACATGGTTTTATACTATACTCGACCTAATGAACAATTCCTACTAGGTCTCTTCAAAAGTTCCTCCAACTTTTCTTTTTTTGTCGCACTGTGTTATTATACTGACTGAGTCACTAGGCCAGCGGTATCGAAGGACAGTCATCCTTCCACCGTAATCTCCCTATTCAGGAACTACGTAGATAGCTCACGCCACTACCAGGCGGTCGTTATAATTAGGAGCAAAATTAGAGGCCCTGCCGATGCGGTGCTGTCCTCGTTTGGCACTATACTGTATTTCGACGCGATCTTAGATCGCCTCGATTTCACATATAGTGACAAGCGCCAGATACACGTTATCGAGCAGGAGATGGGTACCCTCAGACAGGGAAGCCTCACTCTCCTACAATACTATGACGAGGTCGAGAAAAAGCTCACCTTGCTTACCAATAAAGCCACGATGTCGTACGAAGCGTCGGCGGCAAGAATCTTATGTGAAAAGTTCCGGGACGACGCGCTCCGCGTATTTATTTCGGGACTCAAACGCAGTCTTTCCGACATCCTTTTCTCGGCGAAGCCGAAAGACATGCCAACTGCATTGGCATTAGCCCAGGAAGTGGAATCTAACCACGAGAGATATACATTCGCAACTTCGTTTGCAAAGAGCCAAGAGGATAGGGATCGTAGGCAAACCTCAAAGCCACAAGATCGCCAACAAAAGCCAAGATCGCCATGACGCCATCTCTGAATACGATTCAGAAACGATTAATTTTTTAGGGGAAAATCCCTGCTACCCGTCATCAGACGAAGAGTAGTGGGGAAAGAAATGAAGTTCCTCATCGACACGGGCGCGTCGAAAAATTTCATTCGACCTCACGAAGGTTTAAAAGGCGTTCGCCCCGTCGATTCCCCTCGAAAATTGAGTTCCACACGTGCACTGACGTAAATTTCACCAGCGTGAACTGCTCAGATGCACCGCCATCGGCAAAAGACTCGTTTTTGAAATGATGAAGACTCGCACTGTGTTATTATACTGACTGAGTCACTAGGCCAGCGGTATCGAAGGACAGTCATCCTTCCACCGTAATCTCCCTATTCAGGAACTACGTAGATAGCTCACGCCACTACCAGGCGGTCGTTATAATTAGGAGCAAAATTAGAGGCCCTGCGATGCGGTGCTGTCCTCGTTTGGCACTATACTGTATTTCGACGCGATCATAGATCGCCTCGATTTCACATATAGTGACAAGCGCCAGATACACGTTATCGAGCAGGAGATGGGTACCCTCAGACAGGGAAGCCTCACTCTCCTACAATACTATGACGAGGTCGAGAAAAAGCTCACCTTGCTTACCAATAAAGCCACGATGTCGTACGAAGCGTCGGCGGCAAGAATCTTATGTGAAAAGTTCCGGGACGACGCGCTCCGCGTATTTATTTCGGGACTCAAACGCAGTCTTTCCGACATCCTTTTCTCGGCGAAGCCGAAAGACATGCCAACTGCATTGGCATTAGCCCAGGAAGTGGAATCTAACCAAGAGAGATATACATTCGCAACTTCGTTTGCAAAGAGCCAAGAGGATAGGGATCGTAGGCAAACCTCAAAGCCACAAGATCGCCAACAAAAGCTAAGATCGCCATGACGCCATCTCTGAATACGATTCAAAAACGATTAATTTTTTAGGGGAAAATCCCTGCTACCCGTCATCAGACGAAGAGTAGTGGGGAAAGAAATGAAGTTCCTCATCGACACGGGCGCGTCGAAAAATTTCATTCGACCTCACGAAGGTTTAAAAGGCGTTCGCCCCGTCGATTCCCCTCGAAAATTGAGTTCCACACGTGCACTGACGTAAATTTCACCAGCGTGAACTGCTCAGATGCACCGCCATCGGCAAAAGACTCGTTTTTGAAAATGCTGAAGACCGGGAAAAAGGCTTTCGCAAACCATAATGAGGCTTTGCCTTACAACACATCGGTGGTAGCCACCATCCGAACAGTTGATGAGGAGCCCATATACGCAAAATTATACCCGTACCCCATGGGAGCAGCGGATTTCGTCAACAAAGAGATTGAAGATCTGCTTAAGAACGGGATAATTCAGAAGTCGGTATCCCCCTACAACAATCTAATTTGGGTTGTGGATAAAAAAGGGACCGATGAGCACGGCAACCGGAAAATGCGACTAGTTATTGACTTTCGCAAGCTAAACGAAAAAACCGTGCCCGACAAATACCCCATGCCAAATATTAACATGATATTAGGCAACCTGGGTAATGCTAAATATTTCTCAACGCTGGACCTCAAGTCTGGCTACCACCAGATCATACTCGCAGAACGCGACAGAGAAAAAACTTTTTTCTCAGTGAATGGGGGAAAATATGAATTCCGAAGACTACCGTTTGGTCTCAAAAATGCAGGCAGCATTTTTCAGAGGACCATCGACGACATCCTACGGGAACAGATCGGAACAAGTTCTGCTATGTTTACGTGGACGACTGGGACTAGATTGGGTTCTTAAGAGCCTGTACGAGGCGAACATGAGCGTATCTATAGAGAAATCCAGCTTTTTAAGAAACGTGTGAGTTTCCTCGGGTTTATAGTCACTTGTAACGGTGCTACAACAGACCCAGAGAAGGTTAAGGCCATAAAAGAATTTCCGGAACCCAAAAGTGTTTTTGAGGTACGATCGTTTCTAGGCCTAGCCAGTTACTATCATTACGATGTTTCATTAAGGACTTCGCAGCTATAGCGAGACCTATATCGGACATCCTAAAAGGGGAAAACGCAACAGTTAGTAGACACAGGTCACGAAACATTCCGGTTCAATTCTCTGAAGCGCAACAACAAGCGTTCCAGAAATTACAAAATATCTTGGCATCCGATGACGTAATGCTAAGGTACCCCGACTACAAAAAGGCATTTGATCTAACGACAGATGCCTCGGCCCATGGCATTGGCGCAGTATTGTCCCAAGAGGGACGCCCAATAACAATGATCTCAAGGACATTGAAAGACAGGGAAGTTAACTACGCCACTAACGAGAGGGAACTCTTGGCCATAGTCTGGGCATTGGCCAAGTTGCGACATTATCTGTACGCGGTAAAAGATATCAACATCTTTACCGACCACCAACCGCTAACCTTTGCAGTATCGGAATCCAATCCGAATGCAAAGATCAAAAGGTGCAAAGCACGCATTGATGAGTCAGGGGCGCGTATTTTATACAAACCTGGCAAGGAAAATCTGGTTGCCGATGCGTTGTCACGACAACAACTTAACGTCATGGAGGAGCAGGAAGCCCAATCGTGCGCAGCCACCATTCACAGCGAGCTCTCCTTGACACACACAATCGAGACAACGGATAAGCCCCTGAACTGCTTCCAAAACCAGATAACTCTAGAGGAGGCACGCTTTCCATCAAAACGCAGCTTCGTCCTCTTTGGAAACAAGAGACGGCATGCGATTAACTTCTCCTTTAAAGAGTCATTAATTGATGAACTCGCAGACACAATCGTTCCTAAGGGCGTAAACGCCATTCTTTGCGACTTGCACACGCTGGCAATGATTCAGGACGAATTGGTTCGACAATTTCCAGCCACCAAATTTTGGCACTGCAAAAACCGCGTGACGGATATTTTTTCAGTCCCTGAGAGACGGGAAATCCTCACCGTCGAGCACAATAGGGCCCACAGATCGGCCCAAGAAAATGTTAAGCAGGTACTCTCCGAGTACTACTTTCCAAAGATGGCCAAGTTAGCTACTGAAATCGTAGCGAGCTGCAAAACATGTGCGAAAGCCAAGTACGATAGGCACCCCAAGAAACATGAGCTAGGCGAGACTCCGATCCCCTCTCATGTGGGAGAATTGCTCCATATCGATATTTTTTCCACAGACAAAAAATACTTCCTCACTTGCATTGACAAGTTTACGAAGTTCGCAGTTGTGCAACACGTACACTCGAGGACAATCGAAGATCTTAAACCAGCCATACTACAGATCATGAATTTTTTCCCTAAGGCTAGAGTAGTCTACTGCGATAACGAACCTTCGTTAAATTCACATACTATCTCAGCCATGCTGGAAAAAACCTCTTCAAGCATAAAATAGCTAAAGATTAATTTCATAGGATCGGACCAACACTTTGCATATTCCTGTCCTTGGCGTCGGCCCACATTACTGATTATTCACAGGCCAGGTACATCCCCATCGTGGATGGTGAAATCCTAGTATGGGAGAAGTTCGCTTATGTCACACATACAGCAAACCTCTTAGAATATGGGCGCGTAATAGAGGAGACAAACAACATGATCAACATGTTTCCGCTATCCCATATGAAGAAGCTTCTGAGCGTGGACACCGCTCACCTCCAGGATTTATTAGAGTCGTTAGGCGTTCATCACAGAGAAGCTAGGAGCTTGGATTTCTTAGGGTCAATGCTGAAGGTCGTAGCAGGTACACCGGATGCCGGTGACCTTGAGAAAATCAGATTTTCTGAAATGAAGTTAGCCGAGTCAAACAATAGACAGATTGAAATAAACACTAAAGTCCAAAACCAAATTAACCAACTTACCCACTTCGTCAATTCAATATTGAGATCAGCTAAAAATTCACAAGTAGACACTGGACATTTATATGAAACACTGCTTGCTAGAAACCGCATGTTGATGACGGAATTACAAAATTTAATGCTTGCAATAACCCTAGCCAAAATTAATATTGTTAGTCCGAACATTTTAGATCATGAAGACTTAAAATCAGTTTGGCTTGAGGAACCCACCGACACACCCATAGGGGATCTTTTGTCCGTCTCGTCCGTAAAAATTCTACAGTCCATTAACATTTTACATTTTATCATTAAATTTCCCAAAATTAAACTATCCTGCAAAAAGATCACAGTTTTTCCAGTTGCCCATGGGGGACAATGCTGCAGATAATAGACAACGTCATTAAAAACTGCTCCGTATCACCGGGAGCCGCATTCTACCGCCTTGCCTCAGAGAGTACGTGCGCCAGAGAACTGCACGCTGGAGGGGTGGCACACTGCCCAATACAAGAGAGTGGCCTGCACCCGGTAACCTACGTGGACGAAGCGATTGTAATCATCAATGACAGGTCGGCCAAAGTACGAGTGGACAACGGCACAGAGACATGGACTCACGGCGCGCACCTCATTACCTTTGAGAAAAAGGCCGCGATAAATGACACGCTCTTCATCAACCATGATAACACCCATAAGAGAGCTCCAGGGACAGCAAGTCTTCCCTTATTAAACATCACCGCCACCCAAGATGTCCTCAGCCTCCCGTATCTTCACCGCCTGAGTGAACGAAACTTGGAGTTCATCAAGGAGTTCGGAGAAGAGATCGATAACAACCGATCACGTCTCGCAGCAATTATTGCAGGAGCAATATGCTGCGCACTCATCTGCATCGGGCTCACCTACAGGCACTTTACTAAGGCAAGGAAATCCGCAGGTCAGATTAGGCAGGTCATCGCCGAATTACATACGGCCGAGGGCGGCCTTAACTTAGAGGCGGAGTAGTTAACTATGGTCAGCCAGACCAGAGTCGTTGACCACAGTCAACATCATAATGAAGCTCCGGCCAGACTGCTGACCCAGCAATGGGCCGGATGCTCGTGCACAGACGGCAGACACTGCATATTTGCGTGGCCGCTGTGAGCCTTTGTTACCTTTAAGTTCTTTTCACATATTCAGTTCATATTTGATATTCAATAAATAAAGAGCACCAGCTCTCCACCAGCACAAGGCAAGAAACTCCGGCACTTAGCCGTTAACTCTTTTATTAATTATTATACTGACTGAGTCACTAGGCCAGCGGTATCGAAGGACAGTCATCCTTCCACCGTAATCTCCCTATCTCAACATAGGAGCAGTACGACCATCCCTTGGGATCTACAGCGACCCTCGCCACGGATATCCAACCAGCGGCAGTGACCTACTGCCGGCCCGGACAATCAATTGAGGAAGGAAGTCGAGGCGACCACCCGACTCTCCAGTGGCTGCCAACCTTGGCGGTCACCAATACCTAATCAGCCGGCTCTACCCCTGCCACGGAGGCATAGCCAGCCGGCTTTGCAATATTATCAATTAACACAAATTGGAATATTACTTGTTTTAATTTGTACAATTAAAGGTTGGATCTCCAATTATCCTACGTCGGGTACCCGCCCCGACTCTGCTACGGTACGCGATTAGTCATTAAAAAATTAATGAAAAACGTGATCGAAGCCAGCATTTTAAATGGAAAATTGGTAATCCGGATAAGAATATATTCTTTTAGATTCCTATCCGTGGTATTAGTATATTTTCACCACTGAACTTTACTCTGAACTCTGAACTCTTTTCAACTCTGAACTATACTTACAGATGCACCAATTCAATTCAATCGTATTCAGTTTCCGATTAGATTGGCATTTGCAATGACTATCAACGAATCCCAAGGTCAAACGATGTCTATTTGTGGCTTAGATTTAAGAACACCATGTTTTTCATACGGACAATTATACGTGGCATGCTCTCGAGAGGTAAACCATCCAGTTTGTGTTAGCTAAAGATGGACTAACAAAAAATATTGTTCAAGCTATTACTAAGAGATTGACTTGCTGAGTTACGATCAAATAATAACTTAAAAATAATGTTTTCCTTTTGTTATTTTTATATTCCCTCATGGTTCACAGCGCTTCAGATGACTTTATAATACATAATTCTAGAACTAAGTGAATTTTGTACATAAATTATAAAGACATCTGGTGGCAAAACATCGTTTGCCGAGTCAGCTAGTTTTATATATTAGTTTGGCTTCACTCAGAAAAATAGTTTGCGTTGTTTTGAAAATTTTTTTCACCTAATATCAAAGCGAGCTGGGTAAATATTTCATAATACATTCGATGTCATTTTATTTTCGATTCAAGACTTTCTTTTGTGGGTTTTGTTCTTAACATTTGCCCATATCGGGTCTGTTGGTATTGGATTTGGAAGATACTTACACTATATAGTTATAGTTATACGCTTAAAGCAGTTATTAAACTTTTAAAATTTAAGGACATTAAATATACAACAAACAACTTTATCTGTGAAATAATATTCAACAATTACAGATTTTTTCATTTCAGCTACTGAAAATCAATAACTACCTATTAATAGAAACTATAAATTACTAACTAACAAATCTACTTTCTTGGCTTCTTTTTTATATTATATTATAATATTTTATATTACAATTTCACAATTTAGAGTTAGAGAGTTTAAATTTTACACGAGAGCTATTTTTGGCAAAATAATAATACATCATACGAAATTTCATAACGATCGGTCGACTATATCTTATAGCTGCCTTATAACTGAATGATCGGAAATGGTATTTGGTAGACATACCAACTTTGGTATTTTTGAAAATAGAAGCTTGGGACTTTTTCTTAGATATTTTATTGTAATTAATTGGTTTTATTATGATGTTCTCATAAGGATCGGCCAACTATATGCGATGTTTGCGATATATATCCGGTTTTAACTGCCAGGGTATATCAACTTCAACCGAATTAGCTTTTCTTTCTTGTTTTTGAATTGATCGATACTGAAGTTATTTCTTTGTTTATGAAATGAGATATACAACAAAAATTATTTTATTAAATTGTCCTATTAATACCTATACCATTAAAAAATATTTTACAATTCTAAATGAGATTCGTGAACTGTCTAGAAATGTACAAAATAAAGTGCTTGTTTGATTGAGTTTGATTTGAGTGAGTGCATGACTTTGATTTTTAAAATTAAATACCTGTTCTTTACTGCTATATCCTCAAGCATTTGTCGCAGTCAGAGAGCATTCATATTCCGAAAGCTGTTTAATGAAAAACATACATTTGAAATACAATTTTATTTAAACCATCATGCGTAAAATTTTCTGATTCAGTTTCTATGGTGTAAGGATTCATCAATCGTTTCAAGAGTAGCAAATAACTTAACATCATGATTGGTATTTAATAATATATTCCGAACATATACAAACCTGCATAATAAGTCTGATTTTGAATTATTAACTGCATGTACGAAAGGTGGTCATTCTAGGTGCCAAAACGGTGAAATCGTGAGTGTTGCACTAAAAAAAATGAAAAAAAAATACGATTTAAATAGGTGGCAACAAAATAGAGCAAATTTAAAATAAAAGTTTGTCTTCACTCAGAAAAATAGTTTGCGTTGGTTTGAACATTTTCTTCACTTAATATCAAAGCGAGCTGGGTAAATATTTCATCATTCGTTCGATGTTATTTTATTTTCCTATTAATACGTATTTAATAAAATATATTCTGATCATATACAAACCCAAATAACAAGCTCTATTTTTAATCTATAATTTCATGTACGAAAGGTGCTCATTCTAAATGCCAAATGGGTGAACTCGTGGTCATTACACTACAATAAAAAAAATAAATACGCTTTAAAATAGGTGAAACCAATAGGTGTCCTGTTCGACATACCAAAAATAGCATATAAAGTGAGTTACTACCTCATCACACTGACAAAATTACGCTACCATAGCATTTTAACTCAATTTAAACTGAGGCAAAAATCCTTCATCATTAAGTAAATACATTGAGTGTTTTGTACCGAAAAACAAATTCAGCAACAAAATACATATGTACATGTTAGAATAGCGCAACAACAACAATCACGCAGTTTCACAGTCAATAGACGCAGAACAAATGACCAACAACGACAACAGGTACATCGAGCATTTATATCTCATTCATTCCTGCGTCTAGCATTCCAGTATCAGCTTGATATTGAGTATTATGCTCACTCAAAAGTGGTAATTGGTACTACGGACAAGGTCATGCTCTGAAATTCAAAAACGAGCCAGCTGGGAAGTGTTGCGCGTCAGGAAAAGTGCAACTACTCGAAATTGAAACACCACCTGAACCATTGAACGGCTTACTTATCGGCACGGATCCAGATTCTAATGTGTTCCTTAAGTCAATTCGAATATTTAATTCATGCTTTCAAATGACATCGTTCGGAACAACAGAAATAGTTTGAAATACTAATGCAAATGGCCAAGTTTATCATAATATGGGCTCACTGCTGCCAATGCCAAACGAACCACATAATTTCTTACAAATCTACTTTATGGGCGGCGAAGATTCCGGAAGCGCACTTGCCAATCGCGTGAATGCACCTTGTGATTATAATAACCTTGATTCATTTTATGCCAGACGTAGCGTCAGTGCAGTGAGCTCTATGCTCTATTGAACAAACACAATAAATTTTTGAAACGAAGCCGTAAATTTTCCTACAGAGTTTTTGAACTCACTGGATTCGCAAGGCATGCCAACGCATAATGTACAATTAAAGGTTGGATCTCCAATTATCCTACGTCGGGTACCCGCCCCGACTCTGCTACGGTACGCGATTAGTCATTAAAAAATTAATGAAAAACGTGATCGAAGCCAGCATTTTAAATGGAAAATTGGTAATCCGGATAAGAATATATTCTTATAGATTCCTATCCGTGGTATTAGTATATTTTCACCACTGAACTTTACTCTGAACTCTGAACTCTTTTCAACTCTGAACTATACTTACAGATGCACCAATTCAATTCAATCGTATTCAGTTTCCGATTAGATTGGCATTTGCAATGACTATCAACGAATCCCAAGGTCAAACGATGTCTATTTGTGGCTTAGATTTAAGAACACCATGTTTTTCACACGGACAATTATACGTGGCATGCTCTCGAGAGGTAAACCATCCAGTTTGTGTTAGCTAAAGATGGACTAACAAAAAATATTGTTCACGCTATAGCACTAAGAGATTGACTTGCTGAATTACGATCAAATAATAACTTAAAAATAATGTTTGCCTTTTGTTATTTTTATATTCCCTCATGGTTCACAGCGCTTCAGATGACTTTATAATACATAATTCTAGAACTAAGTGAATTTTGTACATAAATTATAAAGACATCTGGTGGCAAAACATCGTTTGCCGAGTCAGCTAGTTTTATATATTAGATTGGCTTCACTCAGAAAAATAGTTTGCGTTGTTTTGAACATTTTTTTCATCTAATATCAAAGCGAGCTGGGTAAATATTTCATAATACATTCGATGTCATTTTATTTTCGATTCAAGACTTTCTTTTGTGGGTTTTGTTCTTAACATGTGCCCATATCGGGTCTGTTGGTATTGGATTTGGAAGTTACTTACACTATATAGTTATAGTTATACGCTTAAAGCAGTTATTAAACTTTTAAAATTTAAGGACATTAAATATACAACAAACAACTTTATCTGTGAAATAATATTCAACAATTACAGATTTTTTCATTTCAGCTACTCAAAATCAATAACTACCTATTAATAGAAACTATAAATTACTAACTAACAAATCTACTTTCTTGGCTTCTTTTTTATATTATATTATAATATTTTATATTACAATTTCACAATTTAGAGTTAGAGAGTTTAAATTTTACACGAGAGCTATTTTTGGCAAAATAATACGACATACGAAATTTCATAACGATCGGTCGACTATACCTTATAGCTGCCTTATAACTGAACGATCGGAAATGGTATTTGGTAGACATACCAACTTTGGTATTTTTGAAGATAGAAGCTTGGGACTTTTTCTTAGATATTTTATTGTAATTAATTGGTTTTATTATGATCTTCTCATAAGGATCGGCCAACTATATCCGGTGTTTGCGATATATATCCGGTTTTAACTGCAAGGGTATATCAACTTCAACCGAATTAGCTTTTCTTTCTTGTTTTTGAATTGATCGATACTGAAGTTATTTCTTTGTTTATGAAATGAGATATACAACAAAAACTATTTTTTTAAATTGTCCTGTTAATACCTATACCATTAAAAAATATTTTACAATTCTAAATGAGATTTGTGAACTGTCTAGAAATGTAAAAAATAAAGTGCTGTTTGATTGACTTTGATTTGAGTGAGTGCATGACTTTGATTTTTAAAATTAAATACCTGTTCTTTACAGCTATATCCTCAAGCATTTGTCGCAGTCAGAGAGCATTCATATTCCGAAAGCTGTTTAATGAAAAACATACATTTGTAATACAATTTTATTTAAACCATCATGCGTAAAATTTTCTGATTCAGTTTCCATGGTGTAAGGATTCATCAATCGTTTCAAGAGTAGCAAATAATTTAACATCATGATTGGTATTTAATAATATATTCCGAACATATACAAACCTGCATAATAAGTCTGATTTTGAATTATTAACTGCATGTACGAAATGTGGTCATTCTAGGTGCCAAAACGGTGAAATCGTGAGTGTTGCACTAAAAAAAATGAAAAAAAAAAATACATTTTAAATAGGTGGCAACAAAATAGAGCAAATTTAAAATATAAGTTTGGCTTTACTCAGAAAAATAGTTTGCGTTGGTTTGAACATTTTCTTCACTTAATATCAAAGCGAGCTGGGTAAATATTTCATCATTCGTTCGATGTTATTTTATTTTCCTATTAATACGTATTAAATAAAATATATTCTGACCATATACAAACCCAAATAATAAGCTCAATTTTTAATCTATAATTGCATGTACGAAAGGTGCTCATTCTAAATGCCAAATCGGTGAGCTCGTGGTCATTGCACTACAATAAAAAAAAATACGCTTTAAAATAGGTGACACCAATAGGTGTCCTGTTCGACATACCAAAAATCGCATATAAAGTGAGTTACTACCTCATCACACTGACAAAATTACGCTACCATAGCATTTTAACTCAATTTAAACTGAGGCAAAAATCCTTCATCATAAGGTAAATACATTGAATGTTTTGTACAGTGCAATGCCAATAAAACAACAAGAAAGGAAAGCTAACTTCGGGCGGAGCCGAAGTTTATATACCCTTGCAGTTAAAACCGGATATATATCGCAAACATCGGATATAGTTGGCCGATCCTTATGGGAATAGGAATATATAATCCAATATTTTACAATACAAAATCTAAAAAAAATCCCAAACTTCTATCTTCAAATATACGAAAGTTGATATTTCTACCAAGTACCATTTCCGATCGTTCAGTTATATGGCAGCTATAGGATATAGTCGGCCGATCCTAATGAAATTTGGTAGGTCGGATCAACTGACCAAATATATAATCTGTACCAAGTTCCAGCTTTCTATCTTCAAAAACACGAAAGTTGGGTCATTTCCGATCGTTCAGTTATATGGAAGCTATAGGATATAGTCGGCCGATCCTTACGAAATTTGGCATGTCGTATTATTTTGCCAAAAATAGCTCTCATGTCAAATTTGAACTCTCTAACTCTAAAAACACCAAAGTTATACCATTTCCGATCAATCAGTTATATGGCAGCTATAGGATATAGTCGGCCGATCCGGGCCGTTCCGACTTATATACTGCGTGCAAAGGAAAGAAGGGTGTGTGCAAAGTTTCAAGACGATAGCTTTAAAACTGAGAGACTAGTTTGCGTAGAAACAGACAGACGGACAGACAGACGGACAGACAGACGGACAGACGGACAGACGGACATGCTCACATCAACTCAGGAGGTGATCCTGATCAAGAATATATATACTTAATAGGGTCGGAGATGTCTCCTTCACTGCGTTGCACACTTTTGACCAAAATTATAATACCCTCTGCAAGGGTATAAAAAGGGGGTGATTTAAGCCGTGACACTATTAGATCTCGAAACATGCGAAGTAGAAGATCCGAAAGAACCGAAAAACAAATTCAGCAACAAAATACATATGTACGTTTTAGAATAGCGCAACAACAACAATCACGCAGTTTCACAGTCAATAGACGCAGAACAAATGACCAACAACGACAACAGGTACACCGAGCATTGATTTCTCATTCATTCCTGCGTCTAGCATTCCAGTATCAGCTTGATATTGAGTATTATGCTCACTCAAAAGTGGTAATTGGTTCTACGGACAAGGTCATGCTCTGAAATTCAAAAATGAGCCAGCTGGGATGTGTTGCGCGTCAGGAAATGTGCAACTACTAGAAATTGAAACACCACCTGAACCATTGAACGGCTTACTTATCGGCACGGATCCAGATTCTAATGTGTTCCTTAAGTCAATTCGAACATTTAATTCATGCTTTCAAATGACATCGTTCGGAACAACAGAAATAGTTTGAAATACTAATGCAAATGGCCAAGTTTATCATAATATGGGCTCACTGCTGCCAATGCCAAACGAACCACATAATTTCTTACAAATCTACTTTATGGGCGGCGAAGATTCCGGAAGCGCACTTGCCAATCGCGTGAATGCACCTTGTGATTATAATAACCTTGATTCATTTTATGCCAGACGTAGCGTCAGTGCAGTGAGCTATATGCTCTATTGAACAAACACAATGAATTTTTGAAACGAAGCCGTAAATTTTCCTGCAGAGTTTTTGAACTCACTGGATTCGCAAGGCATGCCAACGCATAATGTACAATTAAAGGTTGGATCTCCAATTATCCTACGTCGGGTACCCGCCCCGACTCTGCTACGGTACGCGATTAGTCATTAAAAAATTAATGAAAAACGTGATCGAAGCCAGCATTTTAAATGGAAAATTGGTAATCCGGATAAGAATATATTCTTATAGATTCCTATCCGTGGTATTAGTATATTTTCACCACTGAACTTTACTCTGAACTCTGAACTCTTTTCAACTCTGAACTATACTTACAGATGCACCAATTCAATTCAATCGTATTCAGTTTCCGATTATATTGGCATTTGCAATGACTATCAACGAATCCCAAGGTCAAACGATGTCTATTTGTGGCTTAGATTTAAGAACACCATGTTTTTCACACGGACAATTATACGTGGCATGCTCTCGAGAGGTAAACCATCCAGTTTGTGTTAGTTAAAGATGGACTAACAAAAAATATTGTTCACGCTATAGCACTAAGAAATTGACTTGCTGAGTTACGATCAAATAATAACTTAAAAATAATGTTTGCCTTTTGTTATTTTTATATTCCCTCATGGTTCACAGCGCTTCAGATGACTTTATAATACATAATTCTAGAACTAAGTGAATTTTGTACATAAATTATAAAGACATCTGGTGGCAAAACATCGTTTGCCGAGTCAGCTAGTTTTATATATTAGTTTGGCTTCACTCAGAAATATAGTTTGCGTTGTTTTGAAAATTTTTGTCTCCTAATATCAAAGCGAGCTGGGTAAATATTTCATAATACATTCGATTTCATTTTATTTTCGATTCAAGACTTTCGTTTGTGGGTTTTGTTCTTAACATGTGCTCATATCGGGTCTGTTGGTATTGGATTTGGAAGTTACTTACACTATATAGTTATAGTTATACGCTTAAAGCAGTTATTAAACTTTTAAAATTTAAGGACATTAAATATACAACAAACAACTTTATCTGTGAAATAATATTCAACAATTACAGATTTTTTCATTTCAGCTACTGAAAATCAATAACTACCTATTAATAGAAACTATAAATTACTAACTAACAAATCTACTTTCTTGGCTTCTTTTTTATATTATATTATAATATTTTATATTACAATTTCACAATTTAGAGTTAGAGATTTTAAATTTTACACGAGAGCTATTTTTGGCAAAATAATACGACATACGAAATTTCATAACGATCGGTCGACTATATCTTATAGCTGCCTTATAACTGAACGATCGGAAATGGTATTTGGTAGACATACCAACTTTGGTATTTTTGAAAATAGAAGCTTGGGACTTTTTCTTAGATAATTTATTGTAATTAATTGGTTTTATTATGATGTTCTCATAAGGATCGGCCAACTATATCCGGTGTTTGCGATATATATCCGGTTTTAACTGCAAGGGTATATCAACTTCAACCGAATTAGCTTTTCTTTCTTGTTTTTGAATTGATCGATACTGAAGTTATTTCTTTGTTTATGAAATGAGATATACAACAAAAATTATTTTATTAAGTTGTCCTATTAATACCTATACCATTAAAAAATATTTTACAATTCTAAATGAGATTCGTGAACTGTCTAGAAATGTAAAAATAAAGTGCTTGTTTGATTGACTTTGATTTGAGTGAGTGCATGACTTTGATTTTTAAAATTAAATACCTGTTCTTTACAGCTATATCCTCAAGCATTTGTTGCAGTCAGAGAGCATTCATATTCCGAAAGCTGTTTAATGAAAAACATACATTTGTAATACAATTTTATTTAAACCATCATGCGTAAAATTTTCTGATTCAGTTTCCATGGTGTAAGGATTCATCAATCGTTTCAAGAGTAGCAAATAATTTAACATCATGATTGGTATTTAATAATATATTCCGAACATATACAAACCTGCATAATAAGTCTGATTTTGAATTATTAACTGCATGTACGAAATGTGGTCATTCTAGGTGCCAAAACGGTGAAATCGTGAGTGTTGCACTAAAAAAATAAAAAAAAAATACATTTTAAATAGGTGGCAACAAAATAGAGCAAATTTAAAATATAAGTTTGGCTTCACTCAGAAAAATAGTTTGCGTTGGTTTGAACTTTTTCTTCACTTAATATCAAAGCGAGCTGGGTAAATATTTCATCATTCGTTCGATGTTATTTTATTTTCCTATTAATACGTATTAAATAAAATATATTCTGACCATATACAAACCCAAATAATAAGCTCAATTTTTAATCTATGTGGGAATGGGTCTGGCAGCGCTGTTTCTACCTATCCCATCCCTATCGTGGAGAGCAGATTGGGCAGAAGTTCTGAACGAGAAACCGACGACGAAAGACGCGAGATTACGACGAGCAGCAGAACAATTCAACAAAGACGAAAAAGGCGCGATTTAAACCAATTAAAAACGTTTAACTTACTTTATATTCTATAACTTTCAATATATAATCAAATAAACATTACAATAAAACATTAAAATAAAACTAGTGGGACTTTCTCATTTTACAAGGAAACACTAATCCCACAAATATGGGGGCTCAACCTACGTGATAAAGTGAAGTTAATAAAACGATGAACATATTAATTTAAAACGACGAAAAGTGTAAAAGTAAAAGTAAAAAAAGAAAAGTGCTAAAACGCTGTATTGTGAAATTAAAAACGACGACGACGCCACACACACAACTCTGATCTACACGCATACATTTATAACGACGCATGAGTATATGTAAACGACGGGTAGAGAAAACGTGAAAAAGAACGACGAACACTTGCGTAAGAACGACGTGAAACAACGTGTTAAAACGGGAATTGATTTTCGCAATACAAAAAGCTTGACTATACCGAGGCTGCACAAATGTCTCAACTCGGTGATTTTGATTCCGTGCTGCGGGCATTGAAAACGGAGAAGAAGAAAAATGTGAATCTTTTACACATGTTTGTGTATGAAAACAACGGTGATCGGCATAATAGGAAACGGCTGCGAAATTTTCAGGGATTTGACTTTGCCAAAGATGATGAGGAGTTTGGACAAAAAGTTTCATATGTTGCTGAGAATTTGTCCAACAACGATTTGGCTGTAATTTGCAACATATTGGGATTGCAGCATGACAAAGATGACCTAATGGTCTATATTTTTCGAAATTTGCAAGCGGGAAACTTACTCCCGGACGCCGGTAAAGAGAACGACGAAGATGACGAAGATGATGAATATGAAGAGGACGAAGAGGAAAACGATGAGAGTGGTATACCGAATCGTGTGATCACTAGAGCCAGAGAGCAAGAGAGAGCTGAAAACAAGGCTCTGAACTCGAGCGACGAAGAGGAAGAATTTCACTCTGTGGGAAGCAACACACAACAACAGAAGAAGAAGAGAGCCAAAGCCAAGGTCTCTACAGTCACGTCCGAAAACAATGATGTGAGCTCAGTGAAAAGTTTTGGAGCGGTTTCGCCACGATTTTCGGTGAATTTCCGGGATATTGAGGACTCAATTAGACCCTTTAGCGGTGACGACACGCTTGCAGTGGAAGTGTGGGTGCATGATTTTGAGGACATGGCTTCAATTATGTACTGGGATGATCTGGCAAATGTTAAAAAATGCTCTGATCAACGAGTTTAAAGCGGAAGTGAATGGTGCACAAATACATAAAATGCTGTCTGAGAGAAAAATTAAAAACAGTGAAAGCGTACAAGAATATCTTCTCAAAATGAAAGAGATTGCTTCTCGTGGAAGCGTAGACAGCAGTGCGCTTATGCAATATGTGATCGATGGCATAAACGATCTAAGCGTTAAAAAATCAATATTGTATAATGCGAAGGACATGAAAGATTTTAAGGAGAAGTTGAAGTGCTATGAAAAAATTCGCGAAAAATCCGGAAAATCTAAAAATCAGGACGAGAAGTTTAAATATTTAAACGCGAAAGACAGTGGCCATAAAGACGTGTCCGGTCCAAAAAAAGTAAATTGTTTTAACTGCGGTGCTTTAGGGCATACATCCGCTCAGTGCGCTAATCGAAGTAACGGCCGAAAGTGTTTTAATTGCAATAATTATGGGCATATTTCAAAAGACTGCACCGTTGGCAAAATCGAACCGGTATCAAATCCGATCAATATGCGTAAAGTTTCTGGGGAAAAATTACCGATGTGTAAGGAGATTCGTATGCAGCGTAATAAGTATACGGCCCTGATTGACACTGGCAGCAAATACAACATTATGAGTGAAACAGTCTACGTGAGTTTAAATAAGCCAATGCTGAATGCAGTAAACATTGTTCTCGTCGGGTTCGGAAATCAAAACAGAGTAAAACCGTTCGGTTCATTTGAAGAAGAGTTCGAAGTGGACGGGCAAGTCTTTCGAGAAAACTTTCTTGTAGTTTCATCTAATTTTTTGGACGTTGAAGTTGTGTTAGGGGCAGAATTTTGTAACACTGCGGAAATTCAAATAAATCGCGACGGAATAAAAATCAAAAAGCCAGACAACAAGGACTTGGATGTGGAAATAGAGGCGTTAATGAAAATCAATGTTGAAAATGATGAAAACGTGAACATTAATATTGACAAAGATGAAAGTTTCGAAGCACAACGCGAAGTGAACGACTTAATTAAAAACTATAAGCCTGTGAATACGAAGTCAACCAACGTTGTTATGCGTATCGTTTTGAAGGATGACACTCCTGTGCACTCGCGTCCGCGTCGATTCGCATTTTCCGAGCGATGTGTCATTGATGATCAAGTTGAACAGTGGCTAAAAGACGGTATCATTGAACATTCTGAGTCCGAGTACAGCAGTCCAGTCGTTCTCGTGAAGAAACGTGATAATTCAGCACGTCTATGCATCGATTACAGGAGAATAAATAAGGTAATAGTACGAGATTTATTTCCCTTGCCCCTGATTGAGGACCAATTGGATCGTCTTCAAAATGCACACATATTTAGTACACTGGATCTAAAAAACGGATTTTTTCACGTAAACGTTGAGAAGGACAGCCGCAAGTTTACATCCTTCGTAACGCACAATGGCCAGTACCAGTTTCTTAAAGTCCCATTTGGTCTCACGAATTCTCCAGGTGTGTTTCAAAGAATCTAATCTGAAAATTGTTATTCGACGTTGTGAAGAGTTCGGGTTAGTAATCAATCTCAAAAAATGCTGCTTTTTGAAGAAGAAAATCGAGTTTCTAGGTCATGTGATCCAGGACCAAAAGATTGCTATCTCTGACGACAAAACCAAAGCCGTGACGAAGTTTCCGGTTCCGACAAATCAAAAGCAACTTCAAAGGGTTTGGTTGGGTATTTTAGGAAGTTTATTCTTGATTTTTCGATCATCGCGAAACCTTTAACTGATCTTTTAAGGCGCGACGCAAAGTTTGTCATTACTGCTAGAGAGATTGCTGCTGTTGATAAGCTTAAAAATTTGATTTCACAGAAGCCGGTGCTTAAGATCTTCCATCCCCAACATGAAACGGAGTTGCACACAGATGCGTCGATCGATGGTTTCGGAGCAGTCCTACTTCAAAAATGTCCCTCCGATAGTCAGATTCATCCAGTCTATTATATGAGCAAGAAAACGACTGATGCTGAGAGAAAGTTTTCCAGTTACGAGTTAGAAGTATTGGCGGTGGTTGAAGCTCTTAGAAAATTTAGAGTTTATCTTCTCGGTATGAACTTCAAATTGATTAGCGATTGCAACGCATTCACCAAGACCATGGAGAAAAGAGAAGTGTGCACTAGAGTCGCTCGTTGGATTCTCGAACTTCAAGAGTTTACCTTCGACGTGGAGCACAGATCGGGAACACGTATACGTCATGCTGACGCTTTAAGCAGATACCCTGTAATGATGATCTCCGACGAAACATTACACAGTCAGTTAAGACATATACAGTCGCAGGATGAGGAGCTGAAGGCGATTATTGACATCCTGAATGAGAAGCCGAGTCACAATAATTTTTTCATGAATTCTGGTCTCCTTTACAAGCTAGTTGACGACGATGAGCTGATAGTTGTGCCACCAGTTTTTCAACGCGAAATTATCAGGCAGGCGCATGAAAGAGGACATTTTTCTGTAAAGAAAACCAAAGAAATTATATCCAAGAAGTATTTCATTCCGAAACTGGAAGAAAAAATACAACGACAGATCAGATGCTGCATTCCATGCATCGTCTCTAACCGTAAGCTTGGTAAAAAGGAAGGAGAGTTGCATCCTTTGCCGAAAGAAGCGGAACCACTTCACACGTTTCATATTGATTTCTTAGGGCCGCTCGAATCAACACATAAGGCGTATAAACACATTCTAGCCGTTATTGATGGGTTTACCAAATTCTGCTGGCTGTATCCAACCAAAACAACTTCTTCAAAAGACGTCATCGCTAGGCTGGAGGCACAGAGCGCAATTTTTGGCAACCCTGTGCAAATCATCTCCGACCGTGGTACTGCCTTCACATCCGATGAGTTTAAGCAGTATTGTAGCAAAGAAAATATCGAACTTCATGCAATAACGACTGGCCTTCCTAGAGCAAACGGACAAGTGGAGCGCCTCAATGCAACAATCATATCAGTCCTATCCAAACTATCCATCGAGGACCCCAGCAAATAGTACAAATTTGTGAGCAATGTTCAGCAAACAATTAACTCGACGTACTGTAGGAGTATACACACAACTCCATTTGAACTACTTGTAGGCGTAAAGTTGCGGACTAAAACTGACGTACAGATTAAGGAAATTATACATCAAGAGTTGATCCAAGCGTTTCAGGATCATAGAGACGATATACGCAAGATAGCCAAGCAACAGATTCTTGTCATGCAGGACGAAAACAAGCACACGTATAATCTTAGACGCAAACCTGCAGCAAAATACAAAGTCGGCGATATTGTTGCTATAAAGCGTACTCAACTTGGCGGTGGGCTTAAGTTGAAGCCAAAGTTTTTGGGACCTTACCGAGTTACAAAAGTGAAGCCGAAAGATACCTACGATGTATCGAAAGATACTGTATCTGCTGATGGGCCGAGATTCACTACCACTTGTGCTGAGTACATGAAGCCGTGGGTTCATCTAGGTCTTGAGGACGACGACGACGACGCATTCGGGACGAATGCATAGAAGGATGGCCGAGTTGTGGGAATGGGTCTGGCAGCGCTGTTTCCACCTATCCCATCCCTATCGTGGAGAGCAGATTGGGTAGAAGTTCTGAACGAGAAACCGACGACGAAAGACGCGAGATTACGACGAGCAGCAGAACAATTCAACAAAGACGAAAAAGGCGCGATTTAAACCAATTAAAAACGTTTAACTTACTTTATATTCTATAACTTTCAATATATAATCAAATAAACATTACAATAAAACATTAAAATAAAACTAGTGGGACTTTCTCATTTTACAAGGAAACACTAATCCCACATCTATAATTGCATGTACGAAAGGTGGTCATTCTAAATGCCAAATCGGTGAGCTCGTGGTCATTGCACTACAATAAAAAAAAAATACGCTTTAAAATAGGTGACACCAATAGGTGTCCTGTTCGACATACCAAAAATCGCATATAAAGTGAGTTACTACCTCATCACACTGACAAAATTACGCTACCATAGCATTTTAACTCAATTTAAACTGAGGCAAAAATCCTTCATCATAAGGTAAATACATTGAATGTTTTGTACAGTGTGCAATGCCAATAAAACGCAAAGGGGGTGATTTTAGCCGTGACACAATTAGATCTCTAAACATGCGAAGTAGAAGATCCGAAAGAACCGAAAAACAAATTCAGCAACAAAATACATATGTACGTTTTAGAATAGCGCAACAACAACAATCACGCAGTTTCACAGTCAATAGACGCAGAACAAATGACCAACAACGACAAGCATTTATTTCTCATTCATTCCTGCGTCTAGCATTCCAGTATCAGCTTGATATTGAGTATTATGCTCACTCAAAAGTGGTAATTGGTTCTACAGACAAGGTCATGCTCTGAAATTCAAAAATGAGCCAGCTGGGATGTGTTGCGCGTCAGGAAAAGTGCAACTACTAGAAATTGAAACACCACCTGAACCATTAAACGGCTTACTTATCGGCACGGATCCAGATTCTAATGTGTTCCTTAAGTCAATTCGAACATTTAATTCATGCTTTCAAATGACATCGTTCGGAACAACAGAAATAGTTCGAAATACTAATGCAAATGGCCAAGTTTATCATAATATGGGCTCACTGCTGCCAATGCCAAACGAACCACATAATTTCTTACAAATCTACTTTATGGGCGGCGAAGATTCCGGAAGCGCACTTGCCAATCGCGTGAATGCACCTTGTGATTATAATAACCTTGATTCATTTTATGCCAGACGTAGCGTCAGTGCAGTGAGCTATATGCTCTATTGAACAAACACAATGAATTTTTGAAACGAAGCCGTAAATTTTCCTACAGAGTTTTTGAACTCACTGGATTCGCAAGGCATGCCAACGCATAATGTACAATTAAAGGTTGGATCTCCAATTATCCTACGTCGGGTACCCGCCCCGACTCTGCTACGGTACGCGATTAGTCATTAAAAAATTAATGAAAAACGTGAGCGAAGCCAGCATTTTAAATGGAAAATTGGTAATCCGGATAAGAATATATTCTTATAGATTCCTATCCGTGGTATTAGTATATTTTCACCACTGAACTTTACTCTGAACTCTGAACACTTTTCAACTGTGAACTATACTTACAGATGCACCAATTCAATTCAATCGTATTCAGATTTTAAAATTAAATACCTGTTCTTTACAGCTATATCCTCAAGCATTTGTCGCAGTCAGAGAGCATTCATATTCCGAAAGCTGTTTAATGAAAAACATACATTTGTAATACAATTTTATTTAAACCATCATGCGTAAAATTTTCTGATTCAGTTTCCATGGTGTAAGGATTCATCAATCGTTTCAAGAGTAGCAAATAATTTAACATCATGATTGGTATTTAATAATATATTCCGAACATATACAAACCTGCATAATAAGTCTGATTTTGAATTATTAACTGCATGTACGAAATGTGGTCATTCTAGGTGCCAAAACGGTGAAATCGTGAGTGTTGCACTAAAAAAAATGAAAAAAAAAATACATTTTAAATAGGTGGCAACAAAATAGAGCAAATTTAAAATATAAGTTTGGCTTCACTCAGAAAAATAGTTTGCGTTGGTTTGAACATTTTCTTCACTTAATATCAAAGCGAGCTGGGTAAATATTTCATCATTCGTTCGATGCTATTTTATTTTCCTATTAATACGTATTAAATAAAATATATTCTGACCATATACAAACCCAAATAACAAGCTCAATTTTTAATCTATAATTGCATGTACGAAAGGTGGTCATTCTAAATGCCAAATCGGTGAGCTCGTGGTCATTGCACTACAATAAAAAAAAAATACGCTTTAAAATAGGTGACACCAATAGGTGTCCTGTTCGACATACCAAAAATCGCATATAAAGTGAGTTACTACCTCATCACACTGACAAAATTACGCTACCATAGCATTTTAACTCAATTTAAACTGAGGCAAAAATCCTTCATCATAAGGTAAATACATTGAGTGTTTTGTACAGTGTGCAATGCCAATAAAACGCAAAGGGGGTGATTTAAGCCGTGACACAATTAGATCTCGAAACATGCGAAGTAGAACATCCAAAAGAACCGAAAAACAAATTCAGCAACAAAATACATATGTGCATTTTAGAATAGCGCAATAACAACAATCACGCAGTTTCACAGTCAATAGACGCAGAACAAATGACCAACAACGACAACAGGTACACCGAGCATTTATTTCTCATTCATTCCTGCGTCTAGCATTCCAGTATCAGCTTGATAAGTAATCGAACTACCGAACTGAGCGGACGTGCCTTGTCCGAGCTCCGGGAAAACTTCACTTCGCTTATATTTTCGCCAATATAAGCGAAAAGACACTGAAATACAATTTATTAAAAGCGACAGACAAGCTTTTTTTTTTTTTTATAACAGTTGTAATGTGCTAAACCGAAACTAGTGCATTGTTGAAAAAAAAAAAATACGTACCACGCAATGAGCTCATTGAGCAACGACCAAAAGAACGAGCGTAGAAGTTCAGTGAACCAAAGAAACGGCTTCTACTCTTACTTTTCAACCCGCGATACCGAAGTGGAAAAATCGGCGCTTAAAAGCAACCCGGCTTTACTGACCGCTGAAACCCAAAGGGCACGGTCTTGCTCACCCGCTCTGCTCACTCCGACTCCCGCGTCATGGAGTTCGCAGTGTAAAACCCCCCCTCCAATATCGGAAACAAATTTCGCACCAACAACAAGCAGCGCTACAACTTCTGCAACAACAGCGAAAACCCCTGCAACTCAAAGTACCACGACGTCAACGACTACAGCGAGTACAAAAACAACAACCTCGGAAAGTGCCAAAGCGGCAACGGCCACACAGACTGGAATGGATCGCTACATCCAAATTAAGCGCAAGCTTAGCCCGCAGAGTAATCCGACAGGCAACAAAACAAAAATTAACCGTGTCCTGAATAACGATAATGAACCAGACAGATCCACTACTAACAGATTTGCCCTACTGGCGGAGGCTGAGGAAAACCAACCAGCCCAAGACACCGCAAAAAAACCCAAGCCCCCTCCAATCTATATTAGGGAAAAAAGCTCGAGTGCCCTGGTCAACAAAATTGCGTCGTTGATCGGGAACGGTGAAAACTTTCATGTTGTTCCGCTTATCAAAGGAAACATCCATGAAACAAAGGTGCAAACCAAGACTGAAGAGCACTTCCGAATAGTGTCAAAATATCTGGACACTGTACAGAAAAACTATTACACGTACCAGCTGAAAAGCAGTAAGGGCCTACAAGTGGTAGTAAAGGGAATAGAACCTGATGTTACCGTCGAGGAAATAAAAACCGCCCTTAAAGAAAAGGGCTTCGCCGCCAAGAATGTTATTAACATTCTAAATAAAGATAAAAAGCCACAACCCCTCTTCAAGGTCGAGCTCGAGCCTGAAAGCAGGTCGCTGAAGAAGAACGAAGTCCACCCAATCTACAACCTGCAATATCTTTTGCATCGGAAAATCACTGTTGAAGAGCCACATAAACGTAACGGTCCAGTGCAATGCACTAATTGTCAAGAGTATGGACACACAAGGTCTTACTGCACACTTCGGGCTGTCTGTGTAGTCTGCGGGGACGCCCACAAGTCCGCTTGCTGCACTACAAACAAGGACAGTACCGTGAAGAAATGTGGAAACTGCGGAGGCAGCCATACGGCAAACTATAGAGGATGTATTGTGTATAAGGAGTTAAAGAGTCGCATGCGTCAAGCGACCGCAACGCGCAACCAAAATCCACAGAATGCGTACGTTTCGTCAAAAACCACGCCAGACGTCTTCTTCGCCAAAGCTGCGAGATCCTCATTCGGTCCACTAAACACCACCAACGGCTTCTCCTATGCCGATGCTCTACGATCTGGAAGGGAAATTCCAATTCAGCCTAACTCTCAAAGCGCTCAACAGGCCCCAGAACAGCCACACAGCAAAACGGAAACTATGATGCTTACCCTCCAACAAAGTATGATGGAGCTTATGTCATTCATGAAAACGACCATGCAAACGCTTGTTCAAAACCAGAACATGGTGATACAGCTGCTCGTAGCACAACAGTCCAAATAATCTATGCAGGCGCTACGAATATCAATGTGGAACGCCAATGGTGTCTCACGGCATAAACTAGAATTGTCACAATTCTTGACCGAAAACCATATTGACGTTATGCTACTGGTGGAAACGCATCTTACAAGCAAATACAACTTTCATATAAGAGGCTACACAATCTACCGCACAGATCATCCAGATGGGAAAGCCCACGGCGGAACTGGAGTTCTAATCAGAGAACGAATTAAACACCATTTTCACAAAAGGTTTGCAACAAACTTCTTGCAGGCCACATCGATACAAATTCAGTCAAGCAACGGAATCCTTTCAATTGCTGCCGTTTACTGCCCTCCTCGCTTCTCAATCTCGGAAGGACAATTTATGGACTTCTACAATTCACTTGGGGATCGATTTATAGCCGCAGGAGACTATAACGCCAAACATACGCACTGGGGATCACGTCTAGTGACTCCCAAAGGAAGACAATTGTACAATGCAATTATAAATGTGAAAAATAAACTGGACTACGTTTCCCCTGGAAGTCCCACATACTGGCCAACAGACTCACGAAAGCTCCCAGACCTTATTGATTTTGCAGTGACAAAAAACATACCTCGCAATCTAATAAGTGCCAAAGCAGTCTCGGACTTATCATCAGACCACTCGCCTGTGCTTCTAACGCTTCTTCAAAGCCCAGAAATAACCGAACACCCCTTCAGTCTGACGACGACAAAAACAAACTGGCTAAAATACAAAAAGTACGTGAGTGCCCACATAGAACTCGCCCCGGATTTTAACATGGAATCGGACATCGACTACACTACGAGCGCCCTGGAAGAAGTACTCGTTGCGGCAGCTAAAATCTCTACTCCTCATAGGAAAGAAGTAGACCGAAACAAACACTTCAAATCTAATCAGCAAATCGAACAGCTCGTGCGAGAAAAGAGGCGCACGCGTCGTGATTGGCAAAACAGCAGATCACCAGCTTCAAAACAACGCCTTAAGGAAGCAACCCGATCACTCGACCAGGCTCTTCACCAACAGGAAGAAAATGCACAGCTGAGGTACATCCAGAATCTCTCGCCAACAAGCACAAAGTACCCCCTGTGGAGGGCCCACCCAAATCTTAGTGCCCCAATTGAAACGACCACCCCGATAAGAAACTCTTCGGGATGCTGGGCTCGCAGCAACGAAGACCGAGCTGAAACATTCGCCACACATCTCCAAAGTGTCTTCCAGCCAAACCCAGCCTCAAATTCATTCCTCCTGCCAGTAATTCAGCCAGAGTCCTCCCCTCAGCCAGCCGCATCTCCATTCCGGCCGAACGAAATCGAAAAAGTCATAAGAGGGCTAAAACCAAAAAAGGCTCCCGGTGGTGACCTATTGACCCCAAAGATGCTGATCGAACTTCCAAAATGCGCTATAGAGGTCGTCTGCAAACTATTTAATGGAATCATTAATCTTGGCTATTTCCCAAAAAAGTGGAAGAAATCCATTATTATAATGATTCCGAAGCCTGGAAAAGACCACACAATTCCGTCATCATACAGACCAATAAGCCTTCTATCTTGTTTGTCTAAACTGTTTGAAAAATGCTTGTTAACTCGCATAATACCACATCTGGAAGCTTGCAATATCATCCCGGCACACCAATTTGGCTTTCGAAGAAACCATGGAACCATCGAACAAGTGAACAGATTAACATCCGAAATACGCTCAGCCTTCGAACAACGAGAATACTGCAGCGCTATTTTCCTCGACGTATCTCAAGCTTTCGACCGAGTTTGGCTCATCGGACTCATGCACAAAATTAAAACGTATTTGCCAACATACACCCACAAGCTACTGGAATCATACCTCTTCAATAGGGTATTCTCAGTGAGATGCAACGCAGCTACTTCGGGCGACTACACCATCGAAGCTGGAGTTCCACAGGGAAGCGCACTCGGGCCGTGTCTATATGTTTTGTATACTGCGGATATTCCTACGAGCGCACAACTAACAACGTCAACGTTCGCCGATGATACCGCTATCCTTAGTCGCTCCAGATGCCCAACGCAGGCAACAACCCAACTGGCTAATCATCTCACAATAGTGGAAAGGTGGCTGTCCGACTGGCGCATTAAAATAAACGAACAAAAGTGTAAACATATAACGTTTACTCTTAATAGACAAACATGCCCTCCGCTTTTACTAAACGGTATGCAGATCCCTCAAGCTAACGACGTAACGTACCTTGGCGTTCACCTTGATAGACGACTTACCTGGCGTAAGCACATCGAATGCAAAAAGATGCATCTAAAACTGAAAGCCAGCAGCCTCCACTGGATCATAAACTCACGATCGCCACTGTGCCTAGACTACAAGTTACTACTGTACAATTCAGTCCTAAAGCCAATCTGGACGTATGGCTCCCAGCTGTGGGGGAACGCGAGCAGCAGCAACATAGACATCATACAGCGCGCACAATCAAAAATCCTGAGAACTATCACAGGGGCACCTTGGTATGTTCGCAACGAAAACATCCACCGGGATCTGGGCATCCTCGCAGTGAAAGACGAAATCCAGAAGCAAAAAGAGTCATACAAAGAAAAACTGTCTTCGCACCCAAATTTTCTCGCTCGGGGATTGACTCGGGTTTCTAGCGTATCCCGCCTTAGACGCAACGACCTCCCAACCCAGCAATCGATTTTTAGGGCCGTCTAACTCCGTATCAGTCAATATGACTGTTAGTTAAGTTAAAAATATAAGATTTGATACACCTCTTGTTAGTCTCGCAAAGAGAAGATTCAAGAAATAAAAGCAACGTTAAAATAAAAAAAAAAAAAAAAAAAAAATTCCTGCGTCTAGCATTCCAGTATCAGCTTGATATTGAGTATTATGCTCACTCAAAAGTGGTAATTGGTTCTACGGACAAGGTCATGCTCTGAAATTCAAAAATGAGCCAGCTGGGATGTGTTGCGCGTCAGGAAAAGTGCAACTACAAGAAATTGAAACACCACCTGAACCATTGAACGGCTTACTTATCGGCACGGATCCAGATTCTAATGTGTTCCTTAAGTCAATTCGAACATTTAATTCATGCTTTCAAATGACATCGTTCGGAACAACAGAAATAGTTCGAAATACTAATGCAAATGGCCAAGTTTATCATAATATGGGCTCACTGCTGCCAATGCCAAACGAACCACATAATTTCTTACAAATCTACTTTATGGGCGGCGAAGATTCCGGAAGCGCACTTGCCAATCGCGTGAATGCACCTTGTGATTATAATAAGCTTGATTCATTTTATGCCAGACGTAGCGTCAGTGCAGTGAGCTATATGCTCTATTGAACGAACACAATGAATTTTTGAAACGAAGCCGTAAATTTTCCTGCAGAGTTTTTGAACTCACTGGATTCGCAAGGCATGCCAACGAATAATGTACAATTAAAGGTTGGATCTCCAATTATCCTACGTCGGGTACCCGCCCCGACTCTGCTACGGTACGCGATTAGTCATTAAAAAATTAATGAAAAACGTGATCGAAGCCAGCATTTTAAATGGAAAATTGGTAATCCGGATAAGAATATATTCTTATAGATTCCTATCCGTGGTATTAGTATATTTTCACCACTGAACTTTACTCTGAACTCTGAACTCTTTTCAACTCTGAACTATACTTACAGATGCACCAATTCAATTCAATCGTATTCAGTTTCCGATTATATTGGCATTTGCAATGACTATCAACGAATCCCAAGGTCAAACGATGTCTATTTGTGGCTTAGATTTAAGAACACCATGTTTTTCATACGGACAATTATACGTGGCATGCTCTCGAGAGGTAAACCATCCAGTTTGTGTTAGCTAAAGATGGACTAACAAAAAATATTGTTCACGCTATTACTAAGAGATTGACTTGCTGAGTTACGATCAAATAATAACTTAAAAATAATGTTTTCCTTTTGTTATTTTTATATTCCCTCATGGTTCACAGCGCTTCAGATGACTTTATAATACATAATTCTAGAACTAAGTGAATTTTGTACATAAATTATAAAGACATCTGGTGGCAAAACATCGTTTGCCGAGTCAGCTAGTTTTATATATTAGTTTGGCTTCACTCAGAAAAATAGTTTGCGTTGTTTTGACAATTTTTTTTTCCTAATATCAAAGCGAGCTGGGTAAATATTTCATAATACATTCGATGTCATTTTATTTTCGATTCAAGACTTTCTTTTGTGGGTTTTGTTCTTAACATGTGCCCATATCGGGTCTGTTGGTATTGGATTTGGAAGTTACTTACACTATATAGTTATAGTTATACGCTTAAAGCAGTTATTAAACTTTTAAAATTTAAGGACATTAAATATACAACAAACAACTTTATCTGTGAAATAATATTCAACAATTACAGATTTTTTCATTTCAGCTACTGAAAATCAATAACTACCTATTAATAGAAACTATAAATTACTAACTAACAAATCTACTTTCTTGGCTTCTTTTTATACCCTTGCAGAGGGTATTATAATTTTGGTCAAAAGTGTGCAACGCAGTGAAGGAGACATCTCCGACCCTATAAAGTATATATATTCTTGATCAGGATCACCTCCTGAGTTGATATGAGCATGTCCGTCTGTCCGTCTGTCCGTCTGTCCGTCTGTCCGTCTGTCCGTCTGTCTGTCCGTCTGTCTGTTTCTACGCGAACTAGTCTCTCAGTTTTAAAGCTATCGTCTTAAAACTTTGCACACACCCTTCTTTCCTTTGCACGCAGTATATAAGTCGGAACGGCCCGGATCGGCCGACTATATCCTATAGCTGCCATATAACTGATTGATCGGAAATGGTATAACTTTGGTGTTTTTAGAGTTAGAGAGTTCAAATTTGACATGTGAGCTATATTTGGCAAAACATTACGTCATGCCAAATTTCATAAGGATCGGCCGACTATATCCTATAGCTGCCATATAACTGAACGATCGGAAATGACCCAACTTTCGTGTTTTTGAAGATAGAAAGCTGGAACTTAGTACAGATTTAATTCTTGGTCAGTTGATCCAACCTACCAAATTTCATTAGGATCGGCCGACTATATCCCATAGCTGCCATATAACTGAACGATCGGAAATGGTATTCGGTAGAAATATCAACTTTCGTATTTTTGAAGATAGAAGTTTGGGACTTTTTTTAGATTTTGTATTGTAATAAATTGGATTATATATTCCTATTCCCATAAGGATCGGCCAACTATATCCGATGTTTGCGATATATATCCGGTTTTAACTGCAAGGGTATATAAACTTCGGCTCCGCCCGAAGTTAGCTTTCCTTTCTTGTTTATATTATATTATAATATTTTATACTACAATTTCACAATTTAGAGTTAGAGAGTTTAAATTTTACACGAGAGCTATTTTTGGCAAAATAATACGACATACGAAATTTCATAACGATCGGTCGACTATACCTTATAGCTGCCTTATAACTGAACGATCGGAAATGGTATTTGGTAGACATACCAACTTTGGTATTTTTGAAGATAGAAGCTTGGGACTTTTTCTTAGATATTTTATTGTAATTAATTGGTTTTATTATGATGTTCTCATAAGGATCGGCCAACTATATCCGGTGTTTGCGATATATATCCGGTTTCAACTGCAAGGGTATATCAACTTCAACCGAATTAGCTTTTCTTTCTTGTTTTTGAATTGATCGATACTGAAGTTATTTCTTTGTTTATGAAATGAGATATACAACAAAAATTATTTTATTAAATTGTCCTATTAATACCTATACCATTAAAAAATATTTTACAATTCTAAATGAGATTCGTGAACTGTCTAGAAATGTAAAAATAAAGTGCTTGTTTGATTGAGTTTGATTTGAGTGAGTGCATGACTTTGATTTTTAAAATTAAATACCTGTTCTTTACTGCTATATCCTCAAGCATTTGTCGCAGTCAGAGAGCATTCATATTCCGAAAGCTGTTTAATGAAAAACATACATTTGTAATACAATTTTATTTAAACCATCATGCGTAAAATTTTCTGATTCAGTTTCCGTGGTGTAAGGATTCATCAATCGTTAAGAGTAGCAAATAATTTACCATCATGATTGGTATTTAATAATATATTCCGAACATATACAAACCTGCATAATAAGTCTGATTTTGAATTATTAACTGCATGTACGAAATGTGGTCATTCTAGGTGCCAAAACGGTGAAATCGTGAGTGTTGCACTAAAAAAATAAAAAACAAGAAAGCAAAGCTAACTTCGGGCGGAGCTTAAGTTGATACAACCTTGCAGTTAAAACCGGATATATATCGCAAACACCGGATATAGTTGGCCGAGCCTTATGATTACATCATAATAAAACCAATTAATTACAATCAAAATTCTAAAAAAAAAAGTTCCAAGCTTCTATCTTCAAAAATACGAAAGTTGATATTTCTACCAAGTACCATTTCCGATCGTTCAGTTATATGGCAGCTATAAGATATAGTCGACCGATCGTTATGAAATTTGGTAGGTTGGATTAACTGACCTATAGGATATAGTCGGCCGATCTTTATAAAATGTCGCATGTCGTTATATTTTGTGCAAAGAAAATAAGGGTGCGTGCAAGGTTTCAAGACAATAGCTTTAAAACTGAGAGACTAGTTCGCGTAGAAACAGACAGACGGACAGACAGACGGACATGCTCATATCAACTCAGGAGGTGATCCTGATCAAGAATATATATACTTTATAGGGTCGGAGATGTCTCCTTCACTGCGTTGCACACTTTTGACCAAAATTGTAATACCCTCTGCAAGGCTATAAAATAACCTATTGCCTTTTTTAATTTTGATTTATAAAATTAGATACCTTTTATTTTTAACATATTTAACATATAATCTTGGCTTCACTCAGAAAAATAGTTTGCGTTGGTTTGAACATTTTCTTCACTGCGTTGCATACTTTTGACCAAATAAGTTTCAAAAGAGGTTTTACAGAGAACTACCTAATCTAATTTTCAAAGAATAGTATATTTATAGTATCCCTAAATACTATGTCCCGAATTAGAAGTCTGTTTTCGCCTGGGCCAATAAAGTACAGTAACATTTTCACGAAAAAACATCACAAAATTGTAAATAAAAAAAAAGTAAGCAATATAAAAAAATATTTAAAAAAAAATCCTACGTTTGTCGCTAGATAAAGGTATTTTTAATATACTGTCAAAATTAAAAATCGATCGGTTAAGATCTATTCGAGTTATGTTTCAGGCCAGTCTCAAAAAAGTGATTCGAGAAATACGCGTTTAGAGTTTTAAGTACTGTGGGATATACTTGTGAGGCATCGCCGCAGAATGGAAAATTTCGACACTGACACTTTTGCCGGACTCTCTTTTATCGGTTCTTTTGACGTTATTTTTAAGACTCTAAAGAATTTTTGAGGCGGAAAAAAAAAATGTTCGATTGAGACTAGTTTGCGTTGTTACAAAGGCTGCGTGACTTGTAAAAAAGGTACAATGTATGTACATATGTTTAAATACATAAGGTAAAACAAATAAAATATTTACCCGATAGATAGATATTCCTATATCTTCACATAATCTTGTATATTTGTAAATTTAATTCCATAAAAAACGAAGATAGGACAATAAATCTAAAAAAAAAAAAAATGAAATTGTTTTGTAAAAAAAAATTTATTATTCTGGTAAAATTGTGTTGTAGCTACACTCAGCTATTTGGTGTTCATCAAGAAAGAACAGAGACGAAAAATAAATTCATCACAGATAATATTCTTTTAACTTAAACTAATTAAAACGACGTGTAGTTGAGACTTAATTTTTTTTTTAATGCATACAACTTAGAATGTTTTTTGTATTAAAAAATATAAATAAATGGCATCTTCAATAAATTTTCTTAAAACTATTTTAGTTTAAGTTTAGTTTACCTTAAATGGTACGTTTCTGGTACCTTGAATCCATTAGAATTAAAATCTGAAATGTGAAAATTTTATTATTTTCTTTTGGAATTTCTAATAGAAGCCCTACCTTTTAAAAAACTTTTTGTAATTTCTCCCTAATTAAGAAATAATAGTATACCTACCTATTAATAGAAAACATCTCCCAAACCCACATATAACTGCGGGCGGAGCCGATGTGTATATACCCTTGCAGTTAAAACCGGATATATATCGCAATCATCGGATATAGTTGGCCGCTCCTTATGCGAATATGAATATACCTGGTCGAAATAAACATTGGGACACTTTATTTTTTTTAAATAAAATCGTAAATGATTTTTAATTTTTTTTGTTTTTATTTTATTTGTAAATATAGAGAAGAAATGTATTGAAAACAGATAAAACTTTTTTATTTTACTGATCCTTTCCACGAAAATTGATATTGTTATGTTAGCTCCCTTAGAAATAATTATTGGGACACTGTAAAGAAAATAATTTTTAAAAAATTTATAATTGTAGAAAAAAAATGTATTTTCTTACCTAATAGTGGGTATTGCCTCCGTGCTTTGAAATTACTTCAGCCAAGCGTTTAGACATTAAATTAGCCAAATCCTGCAATGTTTTTCTTCGATTTTGGCCTATTCTTCAACAAAACCCTTCTTGAGCTGTGCCAAATTTTCAAACTGTCGTCCATTGCTGTATACTGTATTTGAGAGTATACCCCACACATTCTAAATCGGGTTTAGGTCGGGACTACAAGCTGGCCACCCCAAATGTTCAATTTTTTAATCCTCAAAAAACTGCTTTGACACTTCGGATACGTGGATGGCGGCGTGATCCTGTTGAAAAATTAACTTTTTCTCAAAATAAGTTTCGCCAAACGGTATCAAAACGTCGTCCATTAGTCTTATGACCATCTGAGAATTCATTCGTGTTAATCAAAAACATATAGAGGATCTTCCGGCGTATCCAAATGCGGCCCATACCATCAGTGACCCACCTCCAATATTGCGAGTATAGCAGGACTTGCGTTCACGGCGGATATCTCTCTAGGACATCATTTTTCCATCAGGACCATTCAAGTTGAAAGGAAAAATGATGTCCTAGAGAGATATCCGCCGTGAACGCAAGTCCTGCTATACTCGCAATATTGGAGGTGGGTCACTGATGGTATGGGCCGCATTTGGATACGCCGGAAGATCCTCTATATGTTTTTGATTAACACGAATGAATTCTCAGATGGTCATAAGACTAATGGACGACGTTTTGATACCGTTTGGCGAAACTTATTTTGAGAAAAAGTTAATTTTTCAACAGGATCACGCCGCCATCCACGTATCCGAAGTGTCAAAGCAGTTTTTTGAGGATTAAAAAATTGAACATTTGGGGTGGCCAGCTTGTAGTCCCGACCTAAACCCGATTTAGAATGTGTGGGGTATACTCTCAAATACAGTATACAGCAATGGACGACAGTTTGAAAATTTGGCACAGCTCAAGAAGGGTTTTGTTGAAGAATAGGCCAAAATCGAAGAAAAACATTGCAGGATTTGGCTAATTTAATGTCTAAACGCTTGGCTGAAGTAATTTCAAAGCACGGAGGCAATACCCACTATTAGGTAAGAAAATACATTTTTTTTCTACAATTATAAATTTTTTAAAAATTATTTTCTTTACAGTGTCCCAATAATTATTTCTAAGGGAGCTAACATAAGAATATCAATTTTCGTGGAAAGGATCAGTAAAATAAAAAAGTTTTATCTGTTTTCAATGCATTTCTTCTCTATATTTACAAATAAAATAAAAACAAAAAAAATTAAAAATCATTTACGATTTTATTTAAAAAAAATAAAGTGTCCCAATATTTATTTCGACCAGGTATAAACCAATTTATTACAATACAAAATCTAAAAGAAGTCCCAAACTCCTATCTTCAAACATACCAAAGTTGGTATTTCTACCAAAAACCATTTTCGATCGTTCAGTTATATGGCAGCTATAAGATATAGTCGGTCGATCGTTATGAAATTTGGTAGGTCCGATCAACTGATCAAAAATAGAATCTGTACTAAGTTTCAGCTTTCTATCTTCAAAAACACGAAAGTTGGGTCATTTCCGATCGTTCAGTTATATGGCAGCTATAGGATATTGTCGGCCGATCCTTACAAAACTTGGCATGTCGTATTATTTTGCCATATTTTGTATTATTTTTTAGCGCTCATGTAAAATTCTAACTCTCTAACTCTAAAAACCCCGAGGTTATACCATTTCCGATCAATCAATTTTATGGCAGAAATAAGATATAGTCGACCGATCGTTATGAAATTTGGCATGTCGTATTATTGTGCCAAAAATAGCTCTTGTGTAAAATTTAAACTCTTTAACTCTAAAATCACTAAAGTTATACCATTTCCGATCAATCAGTTATATGGCAGCTATAGGATATAGTCGACCAATCCCGGCCGTTCCGACGTATATACTGCGTGCAAAGAAAATAAGGGTGCGTGCAATGTTTCAAGACAATAGCTTTAAAACTGAGAGACTAGTTCACGTATAATCAGACAGACAGACGGACATGCTCATATCAACTCCGACCCTATAAGGTATATATATTCTTGATCAGGATCACCTCCTGTCTCCTTCACAGCGTTGCACACTTTTGACCAAAATTGTAATACCCTCTGCAAGGCTATAAAATAACCTATTGCCTTCTTTAATTTTCATTTATAAAATTAGATACCTTTTATTTTGTTATGATTGGTTTTTAATAATATATTCCGAACATATACAAACCTGAATAATAAGCCCGAATTTAAATCTATAACTGCATGTACGAAAGGTTGTCATTCTAGGTGCCAAAACGGAGAGATCGGGGTCGTTGCACTAAAAAATAAAATAAAATACACTTTAAAATAGGTGACACCAAAATGGAGCAAATTTAACACATAATCTTGGCTTCACTCAGAAAAATAGTTTGCGTTGGTTTGAACATTTTCTTCACTTAATATCAAAGCGAGCTGGGTAAATATTTCATCATTCATTCGATGTTATTTTATTATCCTATTAATACCTATAACCTATATTCAAAAATACCAAATCGTAGCATTTTAACTTTCTAACTCTACAAGTAATAGGATTTCCGATCAATCAGTTATATATATGGCAGCTATAGGATATAGTCGGCCGATCCTTATGAAATTTGGCATGTCGTATTATCGTGCCAAAAATAGCTCTTGTGTAAAATTTAAACTCTTTAACTCTAAAATCACTAAAGTTATACCATTTCCGATCAATCAGTTATATGGCAGCTATAGGATATAGTCGACCGATCCCGGCCGTTCCGACGTATATACTGCGTGCAAAGAAAATAAGGGTGCGTGCAATGTTTCAAGACAATAGCTTTAAAACTGAGAGACTAGTTCACGTATAATCAGACAGACAGACGGACATGCTCATATCAACTCCGACCCTATAAGGTATATATATTCTTGATCAGGATCACCTCCTGTCTCCTTCACTGCATTGCACACTTTTGACCAAAATTGTAATACCCTCTGCAAGGCTATAAAATAACCTATTGCCTTCTTTAATTTTGATTTATAAAATTAGATACCTTTTATTTTGTTATGATTGGTTTTTAATAATATAATCCGAACATATACAAACCTGAATAATAAGCCCGAATTTAAATCTATAACTGCATGTACGAAAGTTTGTCATTCTAGGTGCCAAAACGGAGAGATCGGGGTCGTTGCACTACAAAATAAAATAAAATACACTTTAAAATAGGTTTCACCAAAATGGAGCAAATTTAACACATAATCTTGGCTTCACTCAGAAAAATAGTTTGCGTTGGTTTGAACATTTTCTTCACTTAATATCAAAGCGAGCTGGGTAAATATTTCATCATTCATTCGATGTTATTTTATTATCCTATTAATACCTATAACCTATATTCAAAAATACCAAATCGTAGCATTTTAACTTTCTAACTCTACAAGTAATAGGATTTCCGATCAATCAGTTATATATATGGCAGCTATAGGATATAGTCGGCCGATCCTTATGAAATTTGGCATGTCGTATTATCGTGCCAAAAATAGCTCTTGTGTAAAATTTAAACTCTTTAACTCTAAAATCACTAAAGTTATACCATTTCCGATCAATCAGTTATATGGCAGCTATAGGATATAGTCGACCGATCCCGGCCGTTCCGACGTATATACTGCGTGCAAAGAAAATAAGGGTGCGTGCAATGTTTCAAGACAATAGCTTTAAAACTGAGAGACTAGTTCACGTATAATCAGACAGACAGACGGACATGCTCATATCAACTCCGACCCTATAAGGTATATATATTCTTGATCAGGATCACCTCCTGTCTCCTTCACTGCCTTGCACACTTTTGACCAAAATTGTAATACCCTCTGCAAGGCTATAAAATAACCTATTGCCTTCTTTAATTTTGATTTATAAAATTAGATACCTTTTATTTTGTTATGATTGGTTTTTAATAATATAATCCGAACATATACAAACCTGAATAATAAGCCCGAATTTAAATCTATAACTGCATGTACGAAAGGTTGTCATTCTAGGTGCCAAAACGGAGAGATCGGGGTCGTTGCACTACAAAATAAAATAAAATACACTTTAAAATAGGTGACACCAAAATGGAGCAAATTTAACACATAATCTTGGCTTCACTCAGAAAAATAGTTTGCGTTGGTTTGAACATTTTCTTCACTTAATATCAAAGCGAGCTGGGTAAATATTTCATCATTCATTCGATGTTATTTTATTATCCTATTAATACCTATAACCTATATTCAAAAATACCAAATCGTAGCATTTTAACTTTCTTACTCTACAAGTAATAGTTTTTCCGATCAATCAGTTATATATATGGCAGCTATAGGATATAGTCGGCCGATCCTTATGAAATTTGGTTGGTCGGATTAACTGACCAAAAACATAATCTGAACTAAATTCCAGCTTTATCTTCAAAAATACGAAAGATGGGTCATTTCCCATCGTTCAGTTATATGGCAGCTATAGGATATAGTCGGCCGATCCTTATGAAATTTGGCATGTCGTATTATTGTGCCAAAAATAGCTCCTGTGTAAAATTTAAACTCTTTAACTCTAAAATCACTAAAGTTATACCATTTCCGATCAATCAGTTATATGGCAGCTATAGGATATAGTCGACCGATCCCGGCCGTTCCGACGTATATACTGCGTGCAAAGAAAATAAGGGTGCGTGCAATGTTTCAAGACAATAGCTTTAAAACTGAGAGACTAGTTCACGTATAATCAGACAGACAGACGGACATGCTCATATCAACTCCGACCCTATAAGGTATATATATTCTTGATCAGGATCACCTCCTGTCTCCTTCACTGCATTGCACACTTTTGACCAAAATTGTAATACCCTCTGCAAGGCTATAAAATAACCTATTGCCTTCTTTAATTTTGATTTATAAAATTAGATACCTTTTATTTTGTTATGATTGGTTTTTAATAATATAATCCGAACATATACAAACCTGAATAATAAGCCCGAATTGAAATCTATAACTGCATGTACGAAAGGTTGTCATTCTAGGTGCCAAAACGGAGAGATCGGGGTCGTTGCACTACAAAATAAAATAAAATACACTTTAAAATAGGTGACACCAAAATGGAGCAAATTTAACACATAATCTTGGCTTCACTCAGAAAAATAGTTTGCGTTGGTTTGAAAATTTTCTTCACTTAATATCAAAGCGAGCTGGGTAAATATTTCATCATTCATTCGATGTTATTTTATTATCCTATTAATACCTATAACCTATATTCAAAAATACCAAATCGTAGCATTTTAACTTTCTAACTCTACAAGTAATAGGATTTCCGATCAATCAGTTATATATATGGCAGCTATAGGATATAGTCGGCCGATCCTTATGAAATTTGGCATGTCGTATTATCGTGCCAAAAATAGCTCTTGTGTAAAATTTAAACTCTTTAACTCTAAAATCACTAAAGTTATACCATTTCCGATCAATCAGTTATATGGCAGCTATAGGATATAGTCGACCGATCCCGGCCGTTCCGACGTATATACTGCGTGCAAAGAAAATAAGGGTGCGTGCAATGTTTCAAGACAATAGCTTTAAAACTGAGAGACTAGTTCACGTATAATCAGACAGACAGACGGACATGCTCATATCAACTCCGACCCTATAAGGTATATATATTCTTGATCAGGATCACCTCCTGTCTCCTTCACAGCGTTGCACACTTTTGACCAAAATTGTAATACCCTCTGCAAGGCTATAAAATAACCTATTGCCTTCTTTAATTTTGATTTATAAAATTAGATACCTTTTATTTTGTTATGATTGGTTTTTAATAATATATTCCGAACATATACAAACCTGAATAATAAGCCCGAATTTAAATCTATAACTGCATGTACGAAAGGTTGTCATTCTAGGTGCCAAAACGGAGAGATCGGGGTCGTTGCACTAAAAAATAAAATAAAATACACTTTAAAATAGGTGACACCAAAATGGAGCAAATTTAACACATAATCTTGGCTTCACTCAGAAAAATAGTTTGCGTTGGTTTGAACATTTTCTTCACTTAATATCAAAGCGAGCTGGGTAAATATTTCATCATTCATTCGATGTTATTTTATTATCCTATTAATACCTATAACCTATATTCAAAAATACCAAATCGTAGCATTTTAACTTTCTAACTCTACAAGTAATAGGATTTCCGATCAATCAGTTATATATATGGCAGCTATAGGATATAGTCGGCCGATCCTTATGAAATTTGGCATGTCGTATTATCGTGCCAAAAATAGCTCTTGTGTAAAATTTAAACTCTTTAACTCTAAAATCACTAAAGTTATACCATTTCCGATCAATCAGTTATATGGCAGCTATAGGATATAGTCGACCGATCCCGGCCGTTCCGACGTATATACTGCGTGCAAAGAAAATAAGGGTGCGTGCAATGTTTCAAGACAATAGCTTTAAAACTGAGAGACTAGTTCACGTATAATCAGACAGACAGACGGACATGCTCATATCAACTCCGACCCTATAAGGTATATATATTCTTGATCAGGATCACCTCCTGTCTCCTTCACTGCATTGCACACTTTTGACCAAAATTGTAATACCCTCTGCAAGGCTATAAAATAACCTATTGCCTTCTTTAATTTTGATTTATAAAATTAGATACCTTTTATTTTGTTATGATTGGTTTTTAATAATATAATCCGAACATATACAAACCTGAATAATAAGCCCGAATTTAAATCTATAACTGCATGTACGAAAGTTTGTCATTCTAGGTGCCAAAACGGAGAGATCGGGGTCGTTGCACTACAAAATAAAATAAAATACACTTTAAAATAGGTTTCACCAAAATGGAGCAAATTTAACACATAATCTTGGCTTCACTCAGAAAAATAGTTTGCGTTGGTTTGAACATTTTCTTCACTTAATATCAAAGCGAGCTGGGTAAATATTTCATCATTCATTCGATGTTATTTTATTATCCTATTAATACCTATAACCTATATTCAAAAATACCAAATCGTAGCATTTTAACTTTCTAACTCTACAAGTAATAGGATTTCCGATCAATCAGTTATATATATGGCAGCTATAGGATATAGTCGGCCGATCCTTATGAAATTTGGCATGTCGTATTATCGTGCCAAAAATAGCTCTTGTGTAAAATTTAAACTCTTTAACTCTAAAATCACTAAAGTTATACCATTTCCGATCAATCAGTTATATGGCAGCTATAGGATATAGTCGACCGATCCCGGCCGTTCCGACGTATATACTGCGTGCAAAGAAAATAAGGGTGCGTGCAATGTTTCAAGACAATAGCTTTAAAACTGAGAGACTAGTTCACGTATAATCAGACAGACAGACGGACATGCTCATATCAACTCCGACCCTATAAGGTATATATATTCTTGATCAGGATCACCTCCTGTCTCCTTCACTGCCTTGCACACTTTTGACCAAAATTGTAATACCCTCTGCAAGGCTATAAAATAACCTATTGCCTTCTTTAATTTTGATTTATAAAATTAGATACCTTTTATTTTGTTATGATTGGTTTTTAATAATATAATCCGAACATATACAAACCTGAATAATAAGCCCGAATTTAAATCTATAACTGCATGTACGAAAGGTTGTCATTCTAGGTGCCAAAACGGAGAGATCGGGGTCGTTGCACTACAAAATAAAATAAAATACACTTTAAAATAGGTGACACCAAAATGGAGCAAATTTAACACATAATCTTGGCTTCACTCAGAAAAATAGTTTGCGTTGGTTTGAACATTTTCTTCACTTAATATCAAAGCGAGCTGGGTAAATATTTCATCATTCATTCGATGTTATTTTATTATCCTATTAATACCTATAACCTATATTCAAAAATACCAAATCGTAGCATTTTAACTTTCTTACTCTACAAGTAATAGTTTTTCCGATCAATCAGTTATATATATGGCAGCTATAGGATATAGTCGGCCGATCCTTATGAAATTTGGTTGGTCGGATTAACTGACCAAAAACATAATCTGAACTAAATTCCAGCTTTATCTTCAAAAATACGAAAGATGGGTCATTTCCCATCGTTCAGTTATATGGCAGCTATAGGATATAGTCGGCCGATCCTTATGAAATTTGGCATGTCGTATTATTGTGCCAAAAATAGCTCCTGTGTAAAATTTAAACTCTTTAACTCTAAAATCACTAAAGTTATACCATTTCCGATCAATCAGTTATATGGCAGCTATAGGATATAGTCGACCGATCCCGGCCGTTCCGACGTATATACTGCGTGCAAAGAAAATAAGGGTGCGTGCAATGTTTCAAGACAATAGCTTTAAAACTGAGAGACTAGTTCACGTATAATCAGACAGACAGACGGACATGCTCATATCAACTCCGACCCTATAAGGTATATATATTCTTGATCAGGATCACCTCCTGTCTCCTTCACTGCATTGCACACTTTTGACCAAAATTGTAATACCCTCTGCAAGGCTATAAAATAACCTATTGCCTTCTTTAATTTTGATTTATAAAATTAGATACCTTTTATTTTGTTATGATTGGTTTTTAATAATATAATCCGAACATATACAAACCTGAATAATAAGCCCGAATTGAAATCTATAACTGCATGTACGAAAGGTTGTCATTCTAGGTGCCAAAACGGAGAGATCGGGGTCGTTGCACTACAAAATAAAATAAAATACACTTTAAAATAGGTGACACCAAAATGGAGCAAATTTAACACATAATCTTGGCTTCACTCAGAAAAATAGTTTGCGTTGGTTTGAAAATTTTCTTCACTTAATATCAAAGCGAGCTGGGTAAATATTTCATCATTCATTCGATGTTATTTTATTATCCTATTAATACCTATAACCTATATTCAAAAATACCAAATCGTAGCATTTTAACTTTCTAACTCTACAAGTAATAGGATTTCCGATCAATCAGTTATATATATGGCAGCTATAGGATATAGTCGGCCGATCCTTATGAAATTTGGCATGTCGTATTATCGTGCCAAAAATAGCTCTTGTGTAAAATTTAAACTCTTTAACTCTAAAATCACTAAAGTTATACCATTTCCGATCAATCAGTTATATGGCAGCTATAGGATATAGTCGACCGATCCCGGCCGTTCCGACGTATATACTGCGTGCAAAGAAAATAAGGGTGCGTGCAATGTTTCAAGACAATAGCTTTAAAACTGAGAGACTAGTTCACGTATAATCAGACAGACAGACGGACATGCTCATATCAACTCCGACCCTATAAGGTATATATATTCTTGATCAGGATCACCTCCTGTCTCCTTCACTGCCTTGCACACTTTTGACCAAAATTGTAATACCCTCTGCAAGGCTATAAAATAACCTATTGCCTTCTTTAATTTTGATTTATAAAATTAGATACCTTTTATTTTGTTATGATTGGTTTTTAATAATATAATCCGAACATATACAAACCTGAATAATAAGCCCGAATTTAAATCTATAACTGCATGTACGAAAGGTTGTCATTCTAGGTGCCAAAACGGAGAGATCGGGGTCGTTGCACTACAAAATAAAATAAAATACACTTTAAAATAGGTGACACCAAAATGGAGCAAATTTAACACATAATCTTGGCTTCACTCAGAAAAATAGTTTGCGTTGGTTTGAACATTTTCTTCACTTAATATCAAAGCGAGCTGGGTAAATATTTCATCATTCATTCGATGTTAATTTATTATCCAAATAATACCTATAACCTATATTCAAAAATACCAAATCGTAGCATTTTAACTTTCTAACTCTACAAGTAATAGGATTTCCGATCAATCAGTTATACACTGACGAGCAAAACTGTAACACGAGTTCAATGTTTCAACTTCAAAGGTCTGTAACTTTTTTTTAAGGACGCTCTTGGTATGGAACTAGAGATCCGAAGATGCAGTCACCAAGGAATGTGCGAAAAACTGTCAAGCACGGTGCCGGTTCCAACATGGTTCGGGGATGAATTCATTTAAATGGAGTTGGTCCTTTAGGGTTAATCGATGGGATAATGCGAAAGGAGCAATATCTAGCCATTTTACAAGAGAATCTTCCGAAGGTTATTGAGAATATGGGTCTTTTTGCCTAAAAATGCGTTTTCAAAGAAAGGCAACGACCCGAAGCACACGTCCATAATGGTGAAAAATAAGATTGCGAAACAGAAATTTCAATCTATGAAGTGGCTACCACAATATCCCGACATGACTCCAATAAAAAACTTGTGGAGTCCTGTGAAATCGCGGCTGTTGAAATATGCAGTTCCTCCAAGTAGAGTGAAGGAGTTGTGGGAACGGACACAGGACATATGGAATGCTGTTCCACCGGAAATGGTACAACGGTATATTCAAAGTATGCCCAATCCCATAGAAGAGCTGAAAAAGTCCAAAGGAATGTGGACTCATTATTAAAAAACAATAAATAAAAATATTTGTTAAAAAAATAACCAGAGTGCAAAACTGTAACATTTGACTTTTTTTACAGTTTGGCGTGTCATTTTCTTTAACCTATACAAAATGGCTTCTAGTTTAACTCAATAGTAGTAAATTATATAACCTACAAAAAAAGACTAAAATCTTTAAAATGCGTGCCTTAAAAAAAAAGTTACAGACCTTTGAAGTTGAAACATTGAACTCGTGTTACAGTTTTGCTCGTCAGTGTATATATGGCAGCTATAGGATATAGTCGTCCGATCCTTATGAAATTCGGTAGGTCGGATTAACTGACCAAAAACATAATCTGAACTAAATTCGAGCTTTATCTTCAAAAACACGAAAGATGGGTCATTTCCCATCGTTCAGTTATATGGCAGCTATAGGATATAGTCGGCCGACCCTTATGAAATTCGGTAGGTCGGATTAACTGACCAAAAACATAATCTGAACTAAATTCCAGCTTTATCTTCAAAAACACGAAAGATGGGTTATTTCCCATCGTTCAGTTATATGGCAGCTATAGGATATAGTCGGCCGATCCTTATGAAATTTGGCATGTCGTATTATTGTGCCAAAAATAGCTCTTGTGTAAAATTTAAACTCTTTAACTCTAAAATCACTAAAGGTACACCATTTCCGATCAATCAGTTATATGGCAGCTATAGGATATAGTCGACCGATCCCGGCAGTTCCGACGTATATACTGCGTGCAAAGAAAATAAGGGTGCGTGCAATGTTTCAAGACAATAGCTTTAAAACTGAGAGACTAGTTCACGTATAATCAGACAGACAGACGGACATGCTCATATCAACTCCGACCCTATAAGGTATATATATTCTTGATCAGGATCACCTCCTTTCTCCTTCACTGCATTGCACACTTTTGACCAAAATTGTAATACCCTCTGCAAGGCTATAAAATAACCTATTGCCTTCTTTAATTTTGATTTATAAAATTAGATTCCTTTTATTTTGTTATGATTGGTTTTTAATAATATAATCCGAACATATACAAACCTGAATAATAAGCCCGAATTTAAATCTATAACTGCATGTACGAAAGGTTGTCATTCTAGGTGCCAAAACGGAGAGATCGGGGTCGTTGCACTACAAAATAAAATAAAATACACTTTAAAATAGGTTTCTCCAAAATGGAGCAAATTTAACACAAAATCTTGGCTTCACTCAGAAAAATAGTTTGCGTTGGTTTGAACATTTTCTTCACTTAGCATTTTAGAATTTTAACTTTCTAACTCTACAAGTAATAGGATTTCCGATCAATCAGTTATATATATGGCAGCTATAGGATATAGCTATAGGATATAGCTCCTGTGTAAAATTTAAACTCTTTAACTCTAAAATCACTAAAGTTATACCATTTCCGATCAATCAGTTATATGGCAGCTATAGGATATAGTCGACCGATCCCGGCCGTTCCGACGTATATACTGCGTGCAAAGAAAATAAGGGTGCGTGCAATGTTTCAAGACGATAGCTTTAAAACTGAGAGACTAGTTCACGTATAATCAGACAGACAGACGGACATGCTCATATCAACTCCGACCCTATAAGGTATATATATTCTTGATCAGGATCACCTCCTGTCTCCTTCACTGCATTGCACACTTTTGACCAAAATTGTAATACCCTCTGCAAGGCTATAAAATAACCTATTGCCTTCTTTAATTTTGATTTATAAAATTAGATACCTTTTATTTTGTTATGATTGGTTTTTAATAATATAATCCGAACATATACAAACCTGAATAATAAGCCCGAATTTAAATCTATAACTGCATGTACGAAAGGTTGTCATTCTAGGTGCCAAAACGGAGAGATCGGGGTCGTTGCACTACAAAATAAAATAAAATACACTTTAAAATAGGTTTCACCAACATGGAGCAAATTTAACACATAATCTTGGCTTCACTCAGAAAAATAGTTTGCGTTGGTTTGAACATTTTCTTCACTTAATATCAAAGCGAGCTGGGTAAATATTTCATCATTCATTCGATGTTATTTTATTATCCTATTAATACCTATAACCTATATTCAAAAATACCAAATCGTAGCATTTTAACTTTCTAACTCTACAAGTAATAGGATTTCCGATCAATCAGTTATATATATGGCAGCTATAGGATATAGTCGGCCGATCCTTATGAAATTTGGCATGTCGTATTATCGTGCCAAAAATAGCTCTTGTGTAAAATTTAAACTCTTTAACTCTAAAATCACTAAAGTTATACCATTTCCGATCAATCAGTTATATGGCAGCTATAGGATATAGTCGACCGATCCCGGCCGTTCCGACGTATATACTGCGTGCAAAGAAAATAAGGGTGCGTGCAATGTTTCAAGACAATAGCTTTAAAACTGAGAGACTAGTTCACGTATAATCAGACAGACAGACGGACATGCTCATATCAACTCCGACCCTATAAGGTATATATATTCTTGATCAGGATCACCTCCTGTCTCCTTCACTGCCTTGCACACTTTTGACCAAAATTGTAATACCCTCTGCAAGGCTATAAAATAACCTATTGCCTTCTTTAATTTTGATTTATAAAATTAGATACCTTTTATTTTGTTATGATTGGTTTTTAATAATATAATCCGAACATATACAAACCTGAATAATAAGCCCGAATTTAAATCTATAACTGCATGTACGAAAGGTTGTCATTCTAGGTGCCAAAACGGAGAGATCGGGGTCGTTGCACTACAAAATAAAATAAAATACACTTTAAAATAGGTGACACCAAAATGGAGCAAATTTAACACATAATCTTGGCTTCACTCAGAAAAATAGTTTGCGTTGGTTTGAACATTTTCTTCACTTAATATCAAAGCGAGCTGGGTAAATATTTCATCATTCATTCGATGTTAATTTATTATCCAAATAATACCTATAACCTATATTCAAAAATACCAAATCGTAGCATTTTAACTTTCTAACTCTACAAGTAATAGGATTTCCGATCAATCAGTTATACACTGACGAGCAAAACTGTAACACGAGTTCAATGTTTCAACTTCAAAGGTCTGTAACTTTTTTTTAAGGACGCTCTTGGTATGGAACTAGAGATCCGAAGATGCAGTCACCAAGGAATGTGCGAAAAACTGTCAAGCACGGTGCCGGTTCCAACATGGTTCGGGGATGAATTCATTTAAATGGAGTTGGTCCTTTAGGGTTAATCGATGGGATAATGCGAAAGGAGCAATATCTAGCCATTTTACAAGAGAATCTTCCGAAGGTTATTGAGAATATGGGTCTTTTTGCCTAAAAATGCGTTTTCAAAGAAAGGCAACGACCCGAAGCACACGTCCATAATGGTGAAAAATAAGATTGCGAAACAGAAATTTCAATCTATGAAGTGGCTACCACAATATCCCGACATGACTCCAATAAAAAACTTGTGGAGTCCTGTGAAATCGCGGCTGTTGAAATATGCAGTTCCTCCAAGTAGAGTGAAGGAGTTGTGGGAACGGACACAGGACATATGGAATGCTGTTCCACCGGAAATGGTACAACGGTATATTCAAAGTATGCCCAATCCCATAGAAGAGCTGAAAAAGTCCAAAGGAATGTGGACTCATTATTAAAAAACAATAAATAAAAATATTTGTTAAAAAAATAACCAGAGTGCAAAACTGTAACATTTGACTTTTTTTACAGTTTGGCGTGTCATTTTCTTTAACCTATATAAAATGGCTTCTAGTTTAACTCAATAGTAGTAAATTATATAACCTACAAAAAAAGACTAAAATCTTTAAAATGCGTGCCTTAAAAAAAAAGTTACAGACCTTTGAAGTTGAAACATTGAACTCGTGTTACAGTTTTGCTCGTCAGTGTATATATGGCAGCTATAGGATATAGTCGTCCGATCCTTATGAAATTCGGTAGGTCGGATTAACTGACCAAAAACATAATCTGAACTAAATTCGAGCTTTATCTTCAAAAACACGAAAGATGGGTCATTTCCCATCGTTCAGTTATATGGCAGCTATAGGATATAGTCGGCCGACCCTTATGAAATTCGGTAGGTCGGATTAACTGACCAAAAACATAATCTGAACTAAATTCCAGCTTTATCTTCAAAAACACGAAAGATGGGTTATTTCCCATCGTTCAGTTATATGGCAGCTATAGGATATAGTCGGCCGATCCTTATGAAATTTGGCATGTCGTATTATTGTGCCAAAAATAGCTCTTGTGTAAAATTTAAACTCTTTAACTCTAAAATCACTAAAGGTACACCATTTCCGATCAATCAGTTATATGGCAGCTATAGGATATAGTCGACCGATCCCGGCAGTTCCGACGTATATACTGCGTGCAAAGAAAATAAGGGTGCGTGCAATGTTTCAAGACAATAGCTTTAAAACTGAGAGACTAGTTCACGTATAATCAGACAGACAGACGGACATGCTCATATCAACTCCGACCCTATAAGGTATATATATTCTTGATCAGGATCACCTCCTTTCTCCTTCACTGCATTGCACACTTTTGACCAAAATTGTAATACCCTCTGCAAGGCTATAAAATAACCTATTGCCTTCTTTAATTTTGATTTATAAAATTAGATTCCTTTTATTTTGTTATGATTGGTTTTTAATAATATAATCCGAACATATACAAACCTGAATAATAAGCCCGAATTTAAATCTATAACTGCATGTACGAAAGGTTGTCATTCTAGGTGCCAAAACGGAGAGATCGGGGTCGTTGCACTACAAAATAAAATAAAATACACTTTAAAATAGGTTTCTCCAAAATGGAGCAAATTTAACACAAAATCTTGGCTTCACTCAGAAAAATAGTTTGCGTTGGTTTGAACATTTTCTTCACTTAGCATTTTAGAATTTTAACTTTCTAACTCTACAAGTAATAGGATTTCCGATCAATCAGTTATATATATGGCAGCTATAGGATATAGCTATAGGATATAGCTCCTGTGTAAAATTTAAACTCTTTAACTCTAAAATCACTAAAGTTATACCATTTCCGATCAATCAGTTATATGGCAGCTATAGGATATAGTCGACCGATCCCGGCCGTTCCGACGTATATACTGCGTGCAAAGAAAATAAGGGTGCGTGCAATGTTTCAAGACGATAGCTTTAAAACTGAGAGACTAGTTCACGTATAATCAGACAGACAGACGGACATGCTCATATCAACTCCGACCCTATAAGGTATATATATTCTTGATCAGGATCACCTCCTGTCTCCTTCACTGCATTGCACACTTTTGACCAAAATTGTAATACCCTCTGCAAGGCTATAAAATAACCTATTGCCTTCTTTAATTTTGATTTATAAAATTAGATACCTTTTATTTTGTTATGATTGGTTTTTAATAATATAATCCGAACATATACAAACCTGAATAATAAGCCCGAATTTAAATCTATAACTGCATGTACGAAAGGTTGTCATTCTAGGTGCCAAAACGGAGAGATCGGGGTCGTTGCACTACAAAATAAAATAAAATACACTTTAAAATAGGTTTCACCAACATGGAGCAAATTTAACACATAATCTTGGCTTCACTCAGAAAAATAGTTTGCGTTGGTTTGAACATTTTCTTCACTTAATATCAAAGCGAGCTGGGTAAATATTTCATCATTCATTCGATGTTATTTTATTATCCTATTAATACCTATAACCTATATTCAAAAATACCAAATCGTAGCATTTTAACTTTCTAACTCTACAAGTAATAGGATTTCCGATCAATCAGTTATATATATGGCAGCTATAGGATATAGTCGGCCGATCCTTATGAAATTTGGCATGTCGTATTATCGTGCCAAAAATAGCTCTTGTGTAAAATTTAAACTCTTTAACTCTAAAATCACTAAAGTTATACCATTTCCGATCAATCAGTTATATGGCAGCTATAGGATATAGTCGACCGATCCCGGCCGTTCCGACGTATATACTGCGTGCAAAGAAAATAAGGGTGCGTGCAATGTTTCAAGACAATAGCTTTAAAACTGAGAGACTAGTTCACGTATAATCAGACAGACAGACGGACATGCTCATATCAACTCCGACCCTATAAGGTATATATATTCTTGATCAGGATCACCTCCTGTCTCCTTCACTGCCTTGCACACTTTTGACCAAAATTGTAATACCCTCTGCAAGGCTATAAAATAACCTATTGCCTTCTTTAATTTTGATTTATAAAATTAGATACCTTTTATTTTGTTATGATTGGTTTTTAATAATATAATCCGAACATATACAAACCTGAATAATAAGCCCGAATTTAAATCTATAACTGCATGTACGAAAGGTTGTCATTCTAGGTGCCAAAACGGAGAGATCGGGGTCGTTGCACTACAAAATAAAATAAAATACACTTTAAAATAGGTGACACCAAAATGGAGCAAATTTAACACATAATCTTGGCTTCACTCAGAAAAATAGTTTGCGTTGGTTTGAACATTTTCTTCACTTAATATCAAAGCGAGCTGGGTAAATATTTCATCATTCATTCGATGTTATTTTATTATCCTATTAATACCTATAACCTATATTCAAAAATACCAAATCGTAGCATTTTAACTTTCTAACTCTACAAGTAATAGTTTTTCCGATCAATCAGTTATATATATGGCAGCTATAGGATATAGTCGGCCGATCCTTATGAAATTTGGTTGGTCGGATTAACTGACCAAAAACATAATCTGAACTAAATTCCAGCTTTATCTTCAAAAATACGAAAGATGGGTCATTTCCCATCGTTCAGTTATATGGCAGCTATAGGATATAGTCGGCCGATCCTTATGAAATTTGGCATGTCGTATTATTGTGCCAAAAATAGCTCCTGTGTAAAATTTAAACTCTTTAACTCTAAAATCACTAAAGTTATACCATTTCCGATCAATCAGTTATATGGCAGCTATAGGATATAGTCGACCGATCCCGGCCGTTCCGACGTATATACTGCGTGCAAAGAAAATAAGGGTGCGTGCAATGTTTCAAGACAATAGCTTTAAAACTGAGAGACTAGTTCACGTATAATCAGACAGACAGACGGACATGCTCATATCAACTCCGACCCTATAAGGTATATATATTCTTGATCAGGATCACCTCCTGTCTCCTTCACTGCATTGCACACTTTTGACCAAAATTGTAATACCCTCTGCAAGGCTATAAAATAACCTATTGCCTTCTTTAATTTTGATTTATAAAATTAGATACCTTTTATTTTGTTATGATTGGTTTTTAATAATATAATCCGAACATATACAAACCTGAATAATAAGCCCGAATTGAAATCTATAACTGCATGTACGAAAGGTTGTCATTCTAGGTGCCAAAACGGAGAGATCGGGGTCGTTGCACTACAAAATAAAATAAAATACACTTTAAAATAGGTGACACCAAAATGGAGCAAATTTAACACATAATCTTGGCTTCACTCAGAAAAATAGTTTGCGTTGGTTTGAACATTTTCTTCACTTAATATCAAAGCGAGCTGGGTAAATATTTCATCATTCATTCGATGTTATTTTATTATCCTATTAATACCTATAACCTATATTCAAAAATACCAAATCGTAGCATTTTAACTTTCTAACTCTACAAGTAATAGGATTTCCGATCAATCAGTTATACACTGACGAGCAAAACTGTAACACGAGTTCAATGTTTCAACTTCAAAGGTCTGTAACTTTTTTTTAAGGACGCTCTTGGTATCGAACTAGAGATCCGAAGATGCAGTCACCAAGGAATGTGCGAAAAACTGTCAAGCACGGTGCCGGTTCCAACATGGTTCGGGGATGAATTCATTTAAATGGAGTTGGTCCTTTAGGGTTAATCGATGGGATAATGCGAAAGGAGCAATATCTAGCCATTTTACAAGAGAATCTTCCGAAGGTTATTGAGAATATGGGTCTTTTTGCCTAAAAATGCGTTTTCAAAGAAAGGCAACGACCCGAAGCACACGTCCATAATGGTGAAAAATAAGATTGCGAAACAGAAATTTCAATCTATGAAGTGGCTACCACAATATCCCGACATGACTCCAATAAAAAACTTGTGGAGTCCTGTGAAATCGCGGCTGTTGAAATATGCAGTTCCTCCAAGTAGAGTGAAGGAGTTGTGGGAACGGACACAGGACATATGGAATGCTGTTCCACCGGAAATGGTACAACGGTATATTCAAAGTATGCCCAATCCCATAGAAGAGCTGAAAAAGTCCAAAGGAATGTGGACTCATTATTAAAAAACAATAAATAAAAATATTTGTTAAAAAAATAACCAGAGTGCAAAACTGTAACATTTGACTTTTTTTACAGTTTGGCGTGTCATTTTCTTTAACCTATATAAAATGGCTTCTAGTTTAACTCAATAGTAGTAAATTATATAACCTACAAAAAAAGACTAAAATCTTTAAAATGCGTGCCTTAAAAAAAAAGTTACAGACCTTTGAAGTTGAAACATTGAACTCGTGTTACAGTTTTGCTCGTCAGTGTATATATGGCAGCTATAGGATATAGTCGTCCGATCCTTATGAAATTCGGTAGGTCGGATTAACTGACCAAAAACATAATCTGAACTAAATTCGAGCTTTATCTTCAAAAACACGAAAGATGGGTCATTTCCCATCGTTCAGTTATATGGCAGCTATAGGATATAGTCGGCCGACCCTTATGAAATTCGGTAGGTCGGATTAACTGACCAAAAACATAATCTGAACTAAATTCCAGCTTTATCTTCAAAAACACGAAAGATGGGTTATTTCCCATCGTTCAGTTATATGGCAGCTATAGGATATAGTCGGCCGATCCTTATGAAATTTGGCATGTCGTATTATTGTGCCAAAAATAGCTCTTGTGTAAAATTTAAACTCTTTAACTCTAAAATCACTAAAGGTACACCATTTCCGATCAATCAGTTATATGGCAGCTATAGGATATAGTCGACCGATCCCGGCAGTTCCGACGTATATACTGCGTGCAAAGAAAATAAGGGTGCGTGCAATGTTTCAAGACAATAGCTTTAAAACTGAGAGACTAGTTCACGTATAATCAGACAGACAGACGGACATGCTCATATCAACTCCGACCCTATAAGGTATATATATTCTTGATCAGGATCACCTTCTTTCTCCTTCACTGCATTGCACACTTTTGACCAAAATTGTAATACCCTCTGCAAGGCTATAAAATAACCTATTGCCTTCTTTAATTTTGATTTATAAAATTAGATTCCTTTTATTTTGTTATGATTGGTTTTTAATAATATAATCCGAACATATACAAACCTGAATAATAAGCCCGAATTTAAATCTATAACTGCATGTACGAAAGGTTGTCATTCTAGGTGCCAAAACGGAGAGATCGGGGTCGTTGCACTACAAAATAAAATAAAATACACTTTAAAATAGGTTTCTCCAAAATGGAGCAAATTTAACACATAATCTTGGCTTCACTCAGAAAAATAGTTTGCGTTGGTTTGAACATTTTCTTCACTTAGCATTTTAGAATTTTAACTTTCTAACTCTACAAGTAATAGGATTTCCGATCAATCAGTTATATATATGGCAGCTATAGGATATAGCTATAGGATATAGCTCCTGTGTAAAATTTAAACTCTTTAACTCTAAAATCACTAAAGTTATACCATTTCCGATCAATCAGTTATATGGCAGCTATAGGATATAGTCGACCGATCCCGGCCGTTCCGACGTATATACTGCGTGCAAAGAAAATAAGGGTGCGTGCAATGTTTCAAGACAATAGCTTTAAAACTGAGAGACTAGTTCACGTATAATCAGACAGACAGACGGACATGCTCATATCAACTCCGACCCTATAAGGTATATATATTCTTGATCAGGATCACCTCCTGTCTCCTTCACTGCATTGCACACTTTTGACCAAAATTGTAATACCCTCTGCAAGGCTATAAAATAACCTATTGCCTTCTTTAATTTTGATTTACCTTTTATTTTGTTATGATTGGTTTTTAATAATATAATCCGAACATATACAAACCTGAATAATAAGCCCGAATTTAAATCTATAACTGCATGTACGAAAGGTTGTCATTCTAGGTGCCAAAACGGAGAGATCGGGGTCGTTGCACTACAAAATAAAATAAAATACACTTTAAAATAGGTGACACCAAAATGGAGCAAATTTAACACATAATCTTGGCTTCACTCAGAAAAATAGTTTGCGTTGGTTTGAACATTTTCTTCACTTAATATCAAAGCGAGCTGGGTAAATATTTCATCATTCATTCGATGTTATTTTATTATCCTATTAATACCTATAACCTATATTCAAAAATACCAAATCGTAGCATTTTAACTTTCTAACTCTACAAGTAATAGTTTTTCCGATCAATCAGTTATATATATGGCAGCTATAGGATATAGTCGGCCGATCCTTATGAAATTTGGTTGGTCGGATTAACTGACCAAAAACATAATCTGAACTAAATTCCAGCTTTATCTTCAAAAATACGAAAGATGGGTCATTTCCCATCGTTCAGTTATATGGCAGCTATAGGATATAGTCGGCCGATCCTTATGAAATTTGGCATGTCGTATTATTGTGCCAAAAATAGCTCCTGTGTAAAATTTAAACTCTTTAACTCTAAAATCACTAAAGTTATACCATTTCCGATCAATCAGTTATATGGCAGCTATAGGATATCTCTCCGATCCCGGCCGTTCCGACGTATATACTGCGTGCAAAGAAAATAAGGGTGCGTGCAATGTTTCAAGACAATAGCTTTAAAACTGAGAGACTAGTTCACGTATAATCAGACAGACAGACGGACATGCTCATATCAACTCCGACCCTATAAGGTATATATATTCTTGATCAGGATCACCTCCTGTCTCCTTCACTGCATTGCACACTTTTGACCAAAATTGTAATACCCTCTGCAAGGCTATAAAATAACCTATTGCCTTCTTTAATTTTGATTTATAAAATTAGATACCTTTTATTTTGTTATGATTGGTTTTTAATAATATAATCCGAACATATACAAACCTGAATAATAAGCCCGAATTTAAATCTATAACTGCATGTACGAAAGGTTGTCATTCTAGGTGCCAAAACGGAGAGATCGGGGTCGTTGCACTAAAAAATAAAATAAAATACACTTTAAAATAGGTGACACCAAAATGGAGCAAATTTAACACATAATCTTGGCTTCACTCAGAAAAATAGTTTGCGTTGGTTTGAACATTTTCTTCACTTAATATCAAAGCGAGCTGGGTAAATATTTCATCATTCATTCGATGTTATTTTATTATCCTATTAATACCTATAACCTATATTCAAAAATACCAAATCGTAGCATTTTAACTTTCTAACTCTACAAGTAATAGGATTTCCGATCAATCAGTTATATATATGGCAGCTATAGGATATAGTCGGCCGATCCTTATGAAATTTGGTTGGTCGGATTAACTGACCAAAAACATAATCTGAACTAAATTCCAGCTTTATCTTCAAAAATACGAAAGATGGGTCATTTCCCATCGTTCAGTTATATGGCAGCTATAGGATATAGTCGGCCGATCCTTATGAAATTTGGCATGTCGTATTATTGTGCCAAAAATAGCTCGTGTAAAATTTAAACTCTTTAACTCTAAAATCACTAAAGTTATACCATTTCCGATCAATCAGTTCCGACGTATATACTGCGTGCAAAGAAAATAAGGGTGCGTGCAAGGTAGCTTTAAAACTTTGAGACTAGTTAACGTATAATCAGACAGACAGACGGACATGCTCATTTAAACTTAGAAGGTGATCCGGATCAAAAATATATATACTTTATAGGGTCGGAGATTTCTCCTTCACTGCGTTGCATACTTTTGACCAAATAAGTTGCAAAAGAGCTTTTACAGAGAACTACCTAATCTAATTTTCAAAGAATAGTATATTTATAGTATCCCTAAATACTATGTCCCGAATTAGAAGTCTGTTTTCGCCTGGGCCAATAAAGTACAGTAGAATTTTCACGAAAAAAACATCACAAAATTGTAAATAAAAAAAAAAGTAAGCAACATAAAAAAATATTTAAAAAAAAATCCTACGTGTGTCGCTAGATAAAGGTATTTTTAATATACTGTCAAAATTAAAAATCGATCGGTTAAGATCTGTTCGAGTTATGTTTCAGGCCAGTCTCAAAAAAGTGATTCGAGAAAAACGCGTTTAGAGTTTTAAGTACTGTGGGATATACTTGTGAGGCATCGCCGCAGAATGGAAAATTTCGACACTGACACTTTTGCCGGACTCTCGCCGCAGAATGGAAAATTTTCAAAGAATAGTATATTTATAGTATCCCTAAATACTATGTCCCGAATTAGAAGTCTGTTTTCGCCTGGGCCAATAAAGTACAGTAACATTTTCACGAAAAAACATCACAAAATTGTAAATAAAAAAAAAGTAAGCAATATAAAAAAATATTTTAAAAAAAATCCTACGTTTGTCGCTAGATAAAGGTATTTTTAATATACTGTCAAAATTAAAAATCGATCGGTTAAGATCTATTCGAGTTATGTTTCAGGCCAGTCTCAAAAAAGTGATTCGAGAAATACGCGTTTAGAGTTTTAAGTACTGTGGGATATACTTGTGAGGCATCGCCGCAGAATGGAAAATTTCGACACTGACACTTTTGCCGGACTCTCTTTTATCGGTTCTTTTGACGTTATTTTTAGGACCCTAAAGAATTTTTGAGGCGGAAAAAAAAATGTTCGATTGAGACTAGTTTGCGTAGTCTGCGTAGGCTGCGTGACTTGTAAAAAAGGTACAATGTATGTACATATGTTTAAATATATAAGGTAAAACAAATAAAATATTTACCCGATAGATAGATATTCCTATATCTTCACATAATCTTGTATCTTTGTAAATTTAATTCCATAAAAAACGAAGATAGGACAATAAATCTAAAAAAAAAAAAAATGGAATTGTTTTGTAAAAAAAAATTTATTATTCTGGTAAAATTGTATTGTAGCTACACTCAGCTATTTGGTGTTCATCAAGAAAGAACAGAGACGAAAAATAAATTCATCACAGATAATATTCTTTTAACTTAAACTAATTAAAACGACGTGTAGTTGAGACTTAATTTTATTTTTTAATGCATACAACTTAGAATGTTTTTTGTATTAAAAAATATAAATAAATGGCATCTTTAATAAATTTTCTTAAAACTATTTTAGTTTAAGTTTAGTTTACCTTAAGGGGTTATATACCTTTTTTATTTTCAAAAAAACGAAAATTTTTTTAGTGGTTTATCTTGAAGAACAACTCCTTGGAACTTGAAACTTTAAACGCGAATATCTCGAAATGGTGTTTCTTGAAAAATGACTTTGCGGTGACATGGATTGGCGGAAAACTACTGAACCAATTTACTTCAAATTTTTTTTTAAATGTTCGTAATGAAATTCTCTTGTGCTTGAACGATCGACTTTTCACGCGCAAACTTTTTTTTCGGCGAAATAAATTTTTTAGTGAAATTTCTAGAGACCAAAACGTTTATTTTTAGCATAAAACGCTGCCATATCCAAACAAAAACAAAAAAATTTTAAAATCGATCGTTCAAGCACAAGAGATTACTCTAAACTAATGAAATATTTTTACTTTTATGGTTTAAGTTGACCTGTTTGACCTGGGGAACTGTCACCGCAAGGCTCTAAAAAAAAGGCCTCTAAGGGAAACAGCCACCCCTTAAAAACTATTTAATATTTTTCCACCAAATTGTGCACAAACATTGTTAATAAAGTGTACTATCAAAAAATTAAAACATCCGTGTAATTAAATAATTGCTACATACCTAAAAAAAATCCGAACTTTGCTCATTTTCTTCGACAAAGAAGATATATAACCCCTTAAATGGTACGTTTCTGGTACCTTGAATCCATTTGAATTAAAATCTGAAATGTGAAAATTTTATTATTTTATTTTGGAATTTCTAATAGAAGCCCTACCTTTTAAAAAACTTTTTGTAATTTCTCCCTAATTAAGAAATAATAGTATACCTACCTATTAATAGAAACCATCTCCCAAACCCACATATACCAAAAACTTTAAATATATGGTCTACAAAGCACAGAGTGTATTTTGTATTATCTGTGAATGCAATACATTAAAAATCCATTTCACATTTTTTAAACGGCCTCTTGAACTGGCGGTTCATATCCTTCTGGGCGATCAATTACAGCCCCTTCGGTAGACACAACAGGGTCGGATGACTTTCCACCTCCATCGCCGTGCAACTCCAAAAGTTTAGAGACGTCAAAACGTGGCTTCTTCAATACCTTGACTTTACGAATGTAAACATCATGTAAAGGATAAATGCGCTGACAGCTTTTCTCTATATCTTTTGCTATTGAGTCTAATGCAAGCTTGTTAACTAGTTGCTTTAGATCGGCACCGCTGACTTCATTAGTTATAATATCAGTCATACGAGCGCGAATCTTGCGCACCTGCGACTGTTGAGCATAGCAAGTTTTACGCTGAGACTGTTGATCCTTGGCAGTAAAACCAATACAGAAGACCCGTAAGAGGTATCCGTCAATAGTTTTAGCTTCGACTATCGCTTCAATTAATGTTTGCCACTTTTTCACCATAGATCTAAACAGAATATAAACAAATATAATTAAATGCATTTTAAAAGTTACTTTTTGGGACAGAACACAATCATACTTAAGCATATGAACTTGCATTACAGCATACATTTATATGAATAAATTCCGTACCTATATTTATCTGTAGTCAGATCCATACCATGAAAGTTGCAAAGAACATTGCGGTCCTGAACATCTTCAGCAATAAGACGAAATTTTCGGAATGACCTCTCTGGGTCAATGTCCTTTTGCAAGTCAGCCAAAGACACTTCGAAAACGCGACCTTTTAAATAGTCAGAGGCAATTCTTTGTCCCTGAGTACGGTTCACAAGAGTCTTCCCGATTTGACGGGTTTGAAACATATTTGGAGCTTTAACATCGTACCAGTCCTTGCGTGAAAATGGATCTACCACCTTCTTCTTTCCACCTTTCTTACCACCTTTGGAAAGACCCTTATTTTTACCGACTGCCATGTTGAACGATTAAACCGGAAAAGGTCGAAACACGCTGACGCCAGTTGTCAAAAAGAAAGAAATAGGTGTTGGTTAATGTGCAATGGGTAAGAAAAAATGTTAGGGCCTTTATGCACTTAACGATTTTTGACTTATAATGATCTGTTTTTATTGGGATGTTGACAGAGGAAAAGAGGTATTTTGACATAAATAAACAGACACATATAGTCTAACAAACTACAATTTAACCAAAACTATATTAAAGAAATATTTATTTATTTAAGAATTTTACGCGCAATTTAAATTGCGCGGAAAAGTATATTTTTACAGCTATAGCAACTAAAGGCCTTAAGCTACTTATTTACATTGTTGAACATTTTTTTTTTTCTAGAGTAAGTTATGTACATTGGAAATTCTTGTTTTGTTAAGGGGAGGGTAAGGTCAAATCATGCGAAAAAAGCCATGTTTTTGTGATTTTTTTCCTGACGACACAGTTAAAATTTATTTATTCAACCAACGGTATATTAAAGTATGACATTAGAAGAATGTTTAATAAAATTTTTAGAAAAAAATATTTAAAAATATGGCAATGGTAGCAATTGTCCGGACGTGTCGCCAAAAAAAGTTGAATTGCGGTGCCCCTCATAACTCGGTGCTGGATCATTTGTAATCAAAAAATGAAAACTCATTCGTTAGATAATAGTTCGCTGTAAAGGTTTTTTGAAAATTGCAATTTTTTAATTTTTTCGAAGACTTTGAAGTGAAAAACTCAATTTTTTGGGAAAAAATCGGTTAATTTGTCATTGCGAAATCAAAATTATGAACAAAAAAAAAAAAAAACTCGACAGCGTTACCTCGTAAAATATGTACAGAAATGGTGTTTAAAATTTCAAAAGGATCGGTGCAGTAGTTTTGAATTTATGAGGGGCACCGACTTTGAAAACGTGAGTTGTGGGAAAAACGGTTTAAAGTTTTAAACTCGAAAAAAAACCAGTGTAAAACGTTTGCAAGCAACTTCGTCTATAACTAATAACTTCGTCAATTTTGCTTTAATTGACTTGAAATTTTGACACAATATTCTTCAGATATTATGCATTCAATTTAAAAAATAAAAAAAAAAATGAAAAAAAAAAAATTTAATACCTTACCCTCCCCTTAATATCTATTATTTTATGATAAAAATGTTTGTAATTTTATGTATGATTGCTTATGATTATATACAATGGTAAATATTGGTGCTTTTTAGGAATTGTATTGTATTTTGTATATTTTTGTATGAGGTAATTTCAGCTATTGTTTGTTTTAGAAATTTGGATCTCTCTTGCTGCAGTCCAGGGCAGTCGACGAATATGTGTTGTAGGGTCAAGATTGTGTTGCAGTTTGGGCAGATTGGTGGTGGTGTTTTATTGATTAAGTGGCTGTGGGTTATGTTGGTATGTCCTAGTCTTAATCTTGCGAATTTAATTGAGTCTGCTCGAGAGATGTTTTTAGTAGGTTCGCTGTCGTGGTTTATTTGTTTGTAGTGGGTTGAGGAGTTATTGAGAATTGAGTTTTTAATTATTTGGGTATTTCGTTTAAGGTATTTAAAGATGTCGGATTGGTTGTGGTTGTTTTGAATGATTAGTGGGAAATTGTTTGCTTTTTTTGCCGTTGTATCTGCGAATTCATTACCTATGATCCCGCAGTGCCCAGGGACCCATAATAGCAAGATTTTATTTTTTTTTAATTTGTTTAATATTTCCCTAAAGGAGGTGGTGTAAAAATTTTGTTTTTTGGTGTTCCCGATCTCCTGTAAGGCTGAGAGGGAATCCGTTCATATTGCAAATTTCCGTCGAAGTTTACTGGCGTAGTTGCATGCTGTTAGTATTGCCGATATTTCGGCAGTGTATACGGAGGAGTACTGAGGTAGTATGTGGTGTTCGATGACCTCGTTTTCTCTTGTGACGCTGAATGAAACGCCGTCCTCAGATTTAGATCCCTCTGTGTAGAGGAATTGTCTATTTGGTAGTGTGTTTTTTAGTTCATTAAATTTTAGCTGGTAGATGTTGGGTGTTGTGTTTTCTTTGTGCAGTGCGTGTAATGAAGTGTTTATGTTTGCGTTGCTGCTTATCCAGTGAGGGGTCTTTTCCTTTTTGCATGTTACCGGTGATATGTGAATATTAAGATTTTTGAATTGTTCTATTGTGTTGTGTAGTGCCGACGGGAGTTTTGGAGTATTTTTTGAGTTATTGATTTTGTAGTATATTTTTTCTATTGGAGAGTGTTTGGAGTGGATTATAGTTTTGAAATTTTTTTGCGTTGCAAATGTTGTTCTATGTTCTATTGGTAATATATTGGCTTCGTGGAGGAGATTGTTGATTGGGGTTGTACGGAATGCATTGAAAGCGATTCTTATTGCTGATTGGTATATTGTTTTAAGCTTGCTTAGTGTGGTTTTGGGAGCATGCCCATATATGTGTAACCCGTAGTCGATTTTTGACATAATGATGGATTTGACCACGTATAAAATTGTGGTTGTGTTGCAGCAGAATTTTTTGCTAGAGAGACATTTGATTACGTCGAGTCTTTTGAGGGAAGTGACATTCTGTAGGGGGGAGCTGTTGGATTGCAGTGTGAGGCAGCAGTTTTTCTTTCTACAGATATGCAAGTGTTTGCACTTTCTGGTTGAAAGCGATGCGCCAGAGTAGTTGCACCATTGGTTTATGTCATTTAGAAGTGGGTTCAAGTTGATGCTGTTTTGTATTTTCCCTGGCTTGTAGGTTAATGTGAAGTCGTCAGCGTATCCAGTGAATTCAATATTTTTGTGTTTAGCTATTATTTTATTAAGTTGGTTAAATGCGATTGCAAAGAGTATCACAGATAAGGGAGAACCTTGCGGTATTCCGTTGTGTAGTGGTTTCGGATTGGAGTACGATTTGTTAGCTAGGACTGTGATTTTTCTGTTGGTGAGAAAGTTTATTATGTAGTTTAGGATAGTGGGTCCTATTTTCCAGGTGTGGAGTTCCTCGACGATGCTGTGGATGCCTATTCTGTCAAAAGCTTTCGCGAAATCTAACGAGATGATCGAAATGTGGTTTTTTCTCAAAAGGGCCGTAGTTATCTGATAATCTAGCAGAGCTAGAGGGTCAGAAACCGATTTTCCCTTCCTAAATCCCATTTGACGGTTATCAAGAAGCTTGCCATTTATAGCTAGCCACCATAGCCGTTTTGCTATTATCTTATCGAGAATCTTGAAATGCAGGGGTTAAGCGAGATGGGTCGGTATGAGTTAATGTTGGTTTTGTCATTATTTGGCTTGAGTATGGGAATTACACTGCTTACTTTAAATTGCTGGGGGATATTTGATCGGAGGATGTTGTTGAAGAGATTAAGAAGTCTGATTTTTAGATTAGTGGGTAAGTACTTCAGCATTGGATAGCTTATGCGGTCTCTGCCAGGAGTTTTTCCCTTGAGTTGGTTGAGTGCAGTCTGTAGTTCTACAAGCGTTATTTCTTTTTCGATCTCAAGTGCTGCAGCAAAAGTGCTGTGGGTGACGGAATGTGTGTGTTAGGGGTTAGGTTAGTTTTTCGTTGAATGAAATTTTCGTGGAAGTTGCTGTCGAGTGATGCATTTGACCAGTGTGTGCAGAGGGTATTGGCTATTTCGTTATTGTCTAGAATGCTTTTTGTGTCAATGGGATTGGTAAGGCAGTGGATGTTGTGTCTGGTTTTCAGGCCGCAGAAACGGTTGATTTTGGACCATATTTCTCCGATTGGAGAATTTGGGTTGATTTGTGCAGTGAAGTTTTCCATGGATTTTTTTTTCCTAATTTTTATTTCCCGTTTGAGTTTAGCGTTGGCTTTTTTGTAAATTAGTATGTTTGTGGTGTCAATGTATCTGTATAGATTTGTCTAAGCCATTTTTTTTTCATTTTGTAGATTTTGGAGAGTTTGGTCCCACCATGGTACGTTCCTCTTTTTGTTAGAGGGGTGTGATTGGGGAATGGATTCGTTGGCAGATTGGATTATTATCTTGGTTATATTGGCGGTTTCTTTGTTTATATTAGCGCTGGGGGGTTTTTCGGCGGATAGTTTATCTGCGATTTCCTGGAAGAGTGGCCAGTTTGCCTTTTTTAGATTAAATCTTGGTCTTTCAGTGGGGTTGTTTACTCTATGTTCGTCAAACATTTCGATATGGATTGGATAATGGTCGCTGCCTGATAGGGAGGTGTCCGTATACCATTTGGAGCTCAGATTAAGAGGTGGAGATGCAATTGAGAGATCTATGTGCGTGAATGTGTGGTGGGTTGTTAAGTGGGTGGCTGAGCCATTGTTTAGAGTTGTGAGCGAAGATTGATTGATGTATTCAAATAAAATTTTACCTCTTTTATTGTTGGTTGGTGAGCCCCAGCTTCTGTGTCAGCTATTAAAGTCGCCAGTAATAAGTAGGGGAGGGCTTAGATTGTCGTAGATGTTTCTTAGGTTTTGTATTGTGTAGTTTTTGTTGGGTGGTATGTATGAAGATACTATTGTAAATTTAGTTTTGGACTGAATTGTTACTGCTATTGAGTCAAAGTAAAGGGAGTTAATTGGTTCATTTTGTTGTTGCAGTGAGTTGTGGATGAGAAGAGCGACACCCCCAAAACTGTTGGTGGAAGTGTTTTCGTGATATAGGGTATAGTTAATCGGTATAGGTATATTTTGAGTGCAGTGTAGGCGTGTTTCTTGAATAGAAATTATCTTGGGGCAGTGTTTTTTTATGAGATTTGTAATTGGCTATAATTGTTTATGTATCCGTCCATGTTCCACTGAATTATTTTGAGCATGGTGATTTTTGATATGGAGTGGGTGAAATTTAAAGTTGAAAGTCTTCGTCTGTGCTGGTGTTATCTGTATTTTTTTTCTTAGTTTTCTTGTCGGGCTTAGTCTTGGTGTTGAGTTTCTCTTTGGATTTTAAGGGGGTACCTATTTTATTTGGTTTAATTGAGAATATTTTAAGTTTAAGGTCATCGGAGAGTTCAGATCGCGTTGAGTATTTTGAAGAGGTCGTGTCCATGGGTTCATCGAGTAGGTCGTCGTAGGTGGTGCATTGTCTCCTAAAGTGGGCTGGTGTTGTTGGGGTCAATGAGGATAAAGATGTTGATTTAGAAGTAGAGGTTGATGGTTGAGGTGTAGACGATGTTGATGATTGAGGTGTAGGTGTGTGTGTTGGAGTTAGTCGTTTTAATATTGCTGCGGATGTTGATGGTGTACTGGATGGTGGAAGCGCTGCTTTCTGGGCGTAGGAGTTTAGAGGGTAAATGTGTCGTGTGTTATATATTATTCGTGCTGATTTGCGGTCTACTTTTTCAAGTGTTTTGATGGCAGTTATTTCTTTTTGTTTTATTGTATGTATGGTCGTACTTGTACGCTCTCGTTGTCTATCCATAATCTTTTTGGTAAGGTGACTGTGCCGAACGTGAGTATTATAATACCTGTTTGTGCCTTGTTGTTGTCGTCTGAGTTTATTTTTTTTAGAATTTTGCGTACAGCAACTACTTTTTGGAGCTTAAGTTCTTCTAAAATTTCGTTTTCTTCCAAGTACCGCAAATCGTTGGAGTAGATGACTCCTTTGGAAGTGTTTAAGGATCTGTGTTCTTCCGCACGAACTGGAAAGTTGTGGAAAGTTTCCATTTTAATTAATTTCTGGGCTTGAAAAGAATTTTTGGTTTTCACTAGTAGGGCTCCAGATTTTGTTTTATGGCAAACTTCGACTGCACCACTGCATTCAAAGTCAACTACTTTTTTGATTAGGAATGGGTTTATTTTTTCGAAGGTGTTATTGTCTTTTCTGGTGATAATTATGTATTTAGGTTCACTTGGGGACGTTGGCGGGGTCGGTCGGGTGGTAGAGACATTGTGGTGTCTCGAGGGCTCGGGCCCTAACGGGATTTGTTTGTAGCTAATGTTCTAAGTGTTTGTTGTAAGTATTGTTCGGGTGATAGTTTGTCGCGAAATATTGTTCGCGAACCGAGTTAGAAAAGTAGATAAGCAGTAGCCTTGGTTTTTAAATAGTCGCACGTCTTTACTGGTCGGAGTTCAGGGTGAAACTGTAAAGAAATATATTTCAATCGGTAAAGCAAAAGAGTAATCTATTCAAGATAAAAATCCATACCAGACTTTAATTTATTAAATATTAAATAAAGATATTTTTTGTTATATATTTGATAATTCAATATATCTTAATCATATATATAAACAAATTTGAATATAAGATTGGGAAATTTTGCCTCTATCAATCGACTTTAGCACGCTAAAATTTTTTAAAAACTCTTCTTTGATTTCGGAAGATGACAAATGCCTACAAATTTCTTTCATTTGAGCATAAAAAGTTCTGCTTCCGAGCATTGCAAATTAATTCAATTGACGTTCACTAACAAGCCTACTTTGCTATTGATTTTTTATAAAATTTTAGAGGAGGATTTTTTTTTTATAAAATATATAAATGGGATGCAGTAATTTTTTAAAAATAAAAAAAATGGATTATTTTAAAAATTTTAAAATTTGTTTAAAAACCGTTTCTTGAAAAAATTTGTTTTTTTTTTTAAAGGCTATATAAGTGAATATTTGCCTTTTTGTTGGTGGCACAAAAATCTCACACAATATATATCACACATAGTTCTTTGGTATTTATATTTCTTCACAGACATATCTTGTATTTATAATTGACGGCAACAAATGACAAATGTATCTGGTACTTGGAAACTGAATGGCAATCGAGAAGCTGAAAGGTCTTCACTGACGCACTAAAGGAAAAAAAAATTTAAGAGAATCCAAGAAAAGCAGCCGCCTCCAGAGGATTGGGACCTTGAAGCAGATGGAGATGGTGGGATGGGCCATGGCCATGGATATGAATATGGATGTGGATATGAATATAGTGGCATTTATCATTCCGGCTCCAAGTGGCCTCAAGTACCAGTGGTAATGTGGTGAATAAATTCAAAGAGCTACGGATTCCTTCAATCACTTTCGTAAATAATGATTTGCATTGTTTATGAGTTAATGCACATTAGGCATTATTTGTTTATGGCCACAATCACAAGTCCTGGAAAAAACTCAAAATGAAAAAAGCCCATAAATAAAATCATTTTTAAGTGCCAGCCCCAAAACCCAAACATACAATCAAAAAGTGCCCATACATTTTTAAATATGTAAATGAAATTCCCCCCTCGAGTTTCCACCTAAATGTATGTACATATATCTCCCGAACTATAGGGGCCTTAGGGGTCTTCAAGGGGCACTTCAGCAATCCAGAAATGAGGATGAAAATTTTTTAATTGAATTTGGAATGTATTGAGGTAGTCAGAAACCAGACGTGCCAAATAATAAACAAGACAAAGGTTAATAACAATTATCATAATGAATAGGATTTTTTTTTTAATGTTAAACAAACTGGCCTCATTCCTGAGGGTAGTTAACTAAGATAACCTGGCGACGGCAGATCGTCCATAACAGATCGTCCAAGAGCTGGCTCGGGTCAAACTGCTGACACAGCGTTTGCCCAGATGTCCGTGCATAGCCTGCAAACTCTGCATATTTGCGTGGCCGCTCTGAAGTCCAATTTTTTATTGCTTTAAGTCAGATTTTGTTTTTTGGGGATTTTTATTGCTAAATATTTAAAATTTTTTATTATAATGATATACCCGGTACTCATCTTTTGTTGCATACTTTTTCGCTTGGGCAAAAGAACAACAGCCAGCCTACGGCCATACTAATAAGGGAAGCCGTCTAAAAAGTCTATTACTCCTCTAAAAATTATCCGAGTTGGCTTTTTGATTTGTAGATGTGGATAAGCTCTTGGAACAGTTTGGCATGAAAACATTTTCAAAAAAATTAACGAACTGGCGCTAACATCAGACTTCTGTTTCGTCAGACATCAAGAGCAAACTTGATCTGCTCGGATATCACACGACCCAAAGTTCCAAATCTGATAGTTCTATCTCTTTTATTCTTACAGTGGTACAGAATTTTTTAATTTGTGGGGGCACAAGGGGGGCGTCAAAATTTGGAAACAAACTTGAACTGCGTGGGCATTGTAGGATTCTACATATTCTTATAGTTTCTGAGATTCACGCGTTTATATGGACAGACGAACATGGCTATATCGATTGGGGTGTTGAGGCTGATCAAGAAGATATATACTTTATGGGGTCGGAGATGATTTCATCTCTTGTTCCATACATGTATCGCTTTAAAAATTTCAAAACTGAAAAAAAAGAAATTACAAAAAAAAAAAATATCCAAAAAATTTCAAATTTGAGCTTCAAAATTTTAAAAACAATTTTTTGGAGTCATTTTTGTTTGGGATGTTAACGGGGTTGGCCCACTTTTATTCATTATTCTGCAAGACGTAGGGAGCGATTTTAATGAAATTGCATTGGCCCATCCTCTATTTTCTGAGATATTATTTTAAAGAAAGCTTTTCTAGCAACAGTTCTAAAACAAATGACAGTCACCAATTCACATACACGCGTGTATGTGTGCGTGCGATTTCGTTTCGAAGCCAGCGCACAAAATTGTGATTTTTCTAACTTTTCAGGCTGTCTACCCTAAAAAAACGCGGGTATTCGTTATTTGGTGAAATGACGAAAGAAATAATATTATTTGTTATATTATATTTTTAAATATTTCAGCATTCATTTTAAATTTTTTTAGGAATGAGATTAGGTGTTAGCAATGTTTTGTATATATGTACATATTTTTACGAATCATTAAAAACAATATACTGAGAACGGAGCAGGGTATATTTCAGTCGACATCACTTAAAACGCCGATTGCTTATAAATTTTTGTTGTCCTCATGAGAACTGTGCCTGCATACCCTACCGATGGATGACTTTTAGTGGAGTGAGCAGACACAAATCTTTACTTTGACTTTTTTCAGTCCTTCCCCGACTTTTCCTGGCGACATGTTCGAAAAAAAACAAATTGCATGGGCTTCGTTTACTCGAGTCCGAAACTTCTACCTGCTTTCGGTTTTCGACGATGATTCTCGAAGCTCTACGTCATTTTTTCGGAGCAGCGGCACGCGACAGAGAAACAATTAAGGGGTTATATACCTTTTTTTTCTTCAACAAAACGAAAATTTTTTTTGTGCTGAATCCCAAAGTTTCATGGAGATCCTAATAATAGTTCGATAGGAAAACAGCGTTTTGAGGCGCGGTTCGTCACGGCTGCGGACAGCGTCAAGCTACTTTGAATGCGATTATCTCAAAGTCGTGTTTTTCCAAAAGTGCCTTCGCTGTGACCACGATTACACAAGAAAGATTTGATCGATCTTCTTCAATTTTTTTTTAATTATTCGTAATGATTGTGCCGAGTTCGTGAACGATTCAGTTTTTTTGTGTCCATTTTAATTTCGCAGATAAAAATTTTTTAATAAAATGTTTAGAACTGAAAACATCAATTTTTTGGAAAAATGTTTACGGTATGCAGAAAAAACCAAATATTCTTGAAAATAATCGTTCACGAACTGGATATAATATTATACTAATAACAAATTTTTGGTTTTTTGATTTTGGTTGAACTGCTGGACTTCTATCGTGGTCACCGCAAGCCGCTATAAAAAAAAAGGGTTCCGAGAGAATTGCCATAACTTTGTAAATTGTTTATATTTTTTCAAGAACAAACGCTTATTGTTTCGATAAAAACATGTACTATCAATAAAAAATAACTTCAGTGTCATAAAATAATTGCTACACACCTAAAATAAAAATCCAAAGTTCCCTCAATTTTTTCGCTCAAAAAGGTATATAACCCCTTAAAGAGATGTAGATGGAGGGATGGGAATGAATTTTCGGTTTCGTTTTTCCTCTCCCCTTCTCCTTGCATTTGATGTTCAAGTTGCACATAAATCACACGCGTTTGTTGAGTTAAAGTGAAAGTTTAAAAAAAATTTATGTGGCCAAATAACTAATTCTGGTGAGTAGTGCATATAATGAACTTATTTTATTAAATACCGAGCGGCCGTTCAATATATGTACATATGTACATATATTTATTAAACGGCATTAGCCGCTCGGAATAGTGTTTCATATTTATATATGTATGTATGTACATATGTATATATATTTATTAAACGGCATTAGCCGATTGATAATATTATGTTATTATTTTTTTTCTTTTTATTTTCTATATCAAATTACTTACTAGGATGGAGCCTAGTAAGAAAATTTTAAAGATGGCGTTTAATGTCGAAGGGATTCCCTGGGGTATTTAGTTCGAAATTCTCTTCGAATTACTGTAGGAATCCTGCACAATTCCGTAAGTATTCCTTGGAGTGTTCGAATTCCTCGATGGGAGGAACTCTTCTATGGAAATTCCTTGATGGTTTGTATGAAATATACCCCGAGGATTCCTTGGGGGGTAATACTTTTATCTCGAGGTTTCCTTGAGTAATCCTTGAGGTATGGTACTGAAGGGTACCGAGACTGAGAAACAGAAAGCATTCTATCAGATTATGAGCGTAAGATGAACGAACGATGAGCGTAAGAGAGCGTAAGAAATCCTCTCTGGGGCCTGTCGCAAGAAATTTTTGCGTCCATTTTCGTTGTATGAAATGGGTTGTCTATATGCAAAAATTGAAGTGTTTTGAATTTAGGGATTTTAAGAATACCCTTTGCTTTATGTGTGTGTCCGTCATATAATTACAGATCCTTATTGTCGGAGCAAAATAAGAAGCTGAAATTATACTTCAGTTTGCCTCAAGCTGCGTGGGAAAGCAACCCATTGGATGTATGGAGATCCCAAAAAGCGATCCCATCCATAAAATCCCATATCCTGCTCCATATACTGCTCAACTCAAATCCTCCATATACTGCTCAACTTGGTACAGAAGTTTAATCCGCGTTGCTTTGAAATTCAGTGACCAAGGAACAAAAATATCAAAAACAAACATCGATATTTAGGCAAAAAAATATTACGACATTATTAGAAAACAAGAAAGGAAAGCTAACTTCGGGCGGAGCCGAAGTTTATATACCCTTGCAGCTAAAACCGGATATATATCGCAAACATCGGATATAGTTGGCCGATCCTTATGAAATTTGGTAGGTTGGATCAACTGACCAAAAATAGAATTTGTACTAAATTCCAGCTTTCTATCTTCAAAAACACGAAAGTTGGGTCATTTCCGATCGTTCAGTTATATGGCAGCTATAGGATATAGTCGGCCGATCCTAATGAAATTTGGTAGGTTGGATCAACTGACCAAAAATAGAATTTGTACTAAATTCCAGCTTTCTATCTTCAAAAACACGAAAGTTGGGTCATTTCCGATCGTTCAGTTATATGGCAGCTATAGAATATAGTCGGCCGATCCTTATGAAATTTGGCATGTCGTATTATTGTGCCAAAAAAGGCTCTCATGTCAAATTTGAACTCTCGAACTCTAAAAAAAACCAAAGTTATACCATTTCCGATCAATCAGTTATAATTGCAGCTATAGGATATAGTCGACCGATCCCGGTCGTTCCGACTTATATACTGCAAGGGATAGAAGGGTGTGTGCAAAGTTTCAAGTCGATAGGTTTAAAACTGAGAGACTAGTTCGCGTAAAAACAGACAGACAGACGGACAGACGGACATGCTCATATCAACTCAGGAGGTGATCTTGATCAAGAATATATATACTTTATAGGGTCGGAGATGTCTCCTTCACTGCGTTGCACACTTTTGGACAAAATTATAATACCCTCTGCAAGGGTATAAAAATATCGATATATTGATATTTTGATATACCCTTCAGTACCATACCTCAAGGATTACTCAAGGAAACGTCTAGGTAATAGTATTGCCACCAAGGAATCCTCGGGGTATGTTTCATACAAACCATCGAGGAATTTCGAGAAGAGTTCCTCGCATGGGGAATTCCCTGGGGTATACTCTGAGGAATCTTTAAGGAAATACCCCAAGGAATCCCTGTGGTATACTCTGAGATATCTTTGAGGAAATACCCCAAGGAATCCCTGGGGTATTCCGTGAGGAATCTGTGAGGAATTTCACCCCCCCCCCAACCTTTTTCCATTCAATAAAAAAGAATTCAAAAAAATTAGAAATTATTATTATTTTTATTATTATTATTATTACAAATTATTTTTATTATTTATTTATTATTACTAATTACTAATTATTATTTATTTTTTTTTTGTTTTTTATTATTTTTATTTTTTATGCACGTCAAAGCGTGCCCCAACACAACACCCCCAACACACCCAACACTACTATCTGTAAATAAAATAAATAGAAATTAGATATCGCTTACATTATTTGTAATTAAAATACATACCAATCAAAACTCCATAAAAATTTCGAAACGCCTTTAATCTCTTCTTCCCACTTACTCCGTCAATATTGTACTGGACGATCAGGTCCTCCACGAAAATATATTATAACGACTTGGTAAGGGGTCCGCGCTTCAATATATTCGTCACTGCGGTGGTCTGCAAAAATTAATAGGTATTAAAAATTTTTTTATATTTAATTTATAAATATTATACTTACACATTCTTCCTTCATGCCGCGGCCTAAGGCGATATCTAAGGCTGCCAATGCCTCGTCGGTGCTGGTGGCCTTGCTAAGAAATAAGTTCATTATATGCACTAATAACCAGAATTAGTTATTATCACCAGGTATTATCACTTAAATGTTTTTTGAAAAATTTAATTTTAAATGCAACAAACAAACGCGTGTAACTTTTATGCAAATTGAACATCAAATGCAAAGAGAAGGGGAGAGGCAAGACGAAACCGAAAATTGACAACCGATAATTCTGGCGCGTGCCAGGGTATAGTCGACCAACGCAATGCCTTGTAATTAGAATCGCACAAGGCAAATAATCAAACATGAACATTTTGGCTTTGCCTAAAGCCAATTATTAATACATGTCAATATACCATATGATTAGATAAGAAAAATTAATTAAATATAATCTTAAATATATATAAATATTTCAACATATTTTAAAAAGGGTATTCTGACGTCGCTTCCATTCATTTGGTTTTCGACACCGATTTTTTTTCTCTCCCTTCCCTCCATCTACATCTCTCTAATTGTCTCTCTGTCGCGTGCCTCTGCTCCGAAAATATGACGTAGAAGCTGCGAGAATCATTGTCGAAAACCGAAAGCAGGTAGAAGTTTCGTTTCCCCTTTCGTTTCGGGCTTGAGTAAACGAAGCCCATGCAATTTTTTTTATTTTTCGAACATGTCGCCAGGAAAAGTCGGGGTAAGGAATTTTGGTACTGAAGGGTATAATCAACAACCCTACTTGATACATACATTTACACGAAGAAAGGAATTATCTCCGACCCCATAAAGTATATATGTATATTTTTGATCAGCAGAAGAGTCGATATGGCCATGTTCGTCTATCCGTATGAACGCGTGGATCTGAACGACTATTAGAGATAGAGCTATAGGATTTGGCATGAAGATCCTACCACTAACCTACAAGAACCATAGACTACTCATTTCATACAATGAAAATGTGCGCCTTTGGCCTGGCCTTTGGGCCTCCCACGTTTGGCAGCATCCTTGAGAGTGCTCCTTGGATCCTTGCAGCTTTTATGGTGGAGTACTCCACGTGCGCTCCGGAGGACATCCTGTTATCCAGCATTACCCCTAATGCTGGCCTCCTTTGACGTGATGTAGCAGTTGCCCACCTGGATGGTAATGTACTCCACCTTCTTCCTGCTCGCGAAGAGAGCTGCCTCCGTTTTATGTGCTGCTAGGTCCAGTCCAGAGTCAGACATTCAGGTTCAAATTCTCCGTATTGCTTCATTTGCATTGGTTTCCACGTCCTTGGTTTCCTTCGCCACCACGATCAGCGCCAGGTCGTCCGCGAAGCTGATGAGTTTACATCCCGTCGGTAGTTGGATCCTGAGTACTTCGTCGTACATGATGTTTCAAAGAAGTGGCCCGAGGACCGATCCTTGCGGCACCCCCGCAGTCACCTCATAGGATTTTGGTCCTTCGTCCGTGTCGTACAGCAGTGTCCTATCTGAAAGGTAGCTGGATAATATTAGTTGTAGGTATCTGGGAATGCCTGCCAAGAACAAGGCTGGTTGGATACGTGTCCAATTAGCCGAGTTGAAGGCGTTGCGGATGTCTAGTGTTACCATCGTGCAATACTCCTTTTCTCTCCATTTCCACCGAGTTCCCTCGATGGCTGCTTCCGCCGTGTTGGTCACGGCTTTGATGGCGTCCACCGTGGAGCGCGCCTTACGGAAGCCGTACTGGCTGACCGAGAGCGTTCCTTTGGCCTCAGAGAATTTCGAGACGCGAGTAGCTATGGTCATCTCGAGGAATTTCCCTACCGTGTCTAGGAGACATATGGGCCTGAATCCTGATGGGTCGTCTGTAGCCTTGTTCCCTTTCGGCAGTAGAATGAGGTTCTGCCTTTTCCACTTTTTTGGAAAAGTGCCGTGCTGAAGACGCTTGTTAAAGGTCTTAGCGAAGACCTCCGGTTTCTCCTGCATGGCCTGCCTCTGGACGGAATTTGGCACTCCGTCTGGTCCTGAAGTCTTTCCAGCCTTTATATTTTTTGCATAGCTCCGGATCTCCTCCTCCGTAACTGGCGTAAACGGCTCCCCATCATCGGCTGGTGTAGTCTCCCTTTTTGGCGGGTGCTTCGGGAACAGTCCACTATTTTCCTTAATAGGATAGGGCATGTTGGTCTAAGGTGTTCTTGCCCTTTAATCCTTTTCATGTCGACCTTGTAGGCTGTGCCCCATGGGTCCACGTCCGCCTCGTCACAGATTTTTTTAAAGCATTCCCGTTTGCTTGCTTTTATAGCCAGTTTCAAGTTCTGGTGGTTAGGTCCTCTGAGCCTCTTGCCCTTTGGAAGCGTCTTTTTGCCCGCAGGCAGGCGGTCCTTAGTTGCTGGATGTCCTGGTTCCACCAGTATACTGGTGCTCCTCTTCTACTGGGCTTCCTCCAAGCCATGGCACTATCGCAAGCATGTGCTAGTGATCCTGACAGCTCCTCCGCTGCTCCCACCGGGGAGGATGATGAAGTCCGGTCCAGCGTCTGCAGGGTTACCGAGACCATCTTACCATCTTTAGCAACTGTAGCAGCTGTAAAATGTAACCCCATTTATTTTGGGCCGGAAAAAACTTTCGCTGGATGTCCTAATGTCCTGGGGAGCCGTCTCCGATGACCACAGAGCCGCTCCCTTGCAGCTGATTGCCAGCCATACGCTTCCTGGGATGCTCCAATATGGTTCCGAGATGAGGACTACCTGTGTCTGCTCGTCTCTGACCGCCTGTCTAAGCAGAGACTGAGCCGCCTCGCAATGGTTAAGGTTGAGCTGGGTGCACTTCACCCTCTCACAAAGGAAAAGCTACCTTTGTGAGAGGGCGCTCCTGAACATCGGACATTTCCCACTTCCTGCTATGTGTCCTGCTTCCTTCCCGGCGTTGCTGCAGAACGTACACTTTTGGTCGTTATTGGTTGTAATAAAAAATTATATTATTTATATTATATTTTTTAATATTGCCACATACATTTTACATTTATTTAGGAATAAGATTATGTGTTACTGCTAAAACTGCTAATTATTTTGTATATATGAATGTATATATTTTTATGAATCATTAAAAATCAATATGGTATACTGAGATAGGAGCAGAGTATATTTCCGTCGGAGTCACATTGAACGCCGATTGCTTTTATATTATTGTTGAATGTGTAATGATGTGCATCTTATTATTATACTATGACAAATAATACAGAGATCGTTTAGAACCCTAAAAGGGTTGTGCTGTGCATATGTCGAACTACAATGGCTATAGAATAGTGGACTAAAGTTTCTAGTCCTGCTATTGGGAATGTTAAAATTTAAGCGTGTTAAGCGTGCTATTGGGAATTTTAAAATTTGAGCGTGTTAGTAAATTCTGGCTATTTAGGTTATGTAAAAGACTATACCCACATTGTCCTACGATTTGTATTAACATCCCCATTGATTGGGTTATGTAGAAAGACTACACCCACATTGTCCTGCGATTTGTTAAGCTTGGTAAGTTTATTAGTAGGAGTCTGCTAGTCCTGATGTACTCCATATTGGGGACTCCAGACACATGAACCGTACTCCAGTATGGGATGTGCCAAAGAAATGAATAATCAGATAATAAGATATTCTCGGAGAACAACGGACAAAAAATAAGATTTTTTGATTTAATGTTGTATGCGTAAGGCTGTTCGGCAATATCCTGATCAGAGGTCGGAGATGAATTT
>NC_091740.1:19929051-19940095 GCF_030179905.1 Drosophila bipectinata | reverse complement strand
ATAAAATTTGCTCGTTATTCATTTAAACGACCATACAAATACACAATAGGTTTTTCAACCAACTTTGGCGAAGAAGACGGCTCTCGTAGCTTTTGACGCAATGTACACATTCTGTGGATTTTGATTGCGCGTTTCGGTCGCTTGTCGCATGCGACTCTTCAACACCTTGTCTTCAACTCCGACTCTTCAATAGTTTGTCGGTTGCCTCCGCAGTTTCCACGTTTCTTCACGGTACTGTCCTTGTTTGTAGTGTCTTAAGCAGAGTTGTGGGCTTCCCCGCAGATTATACATACAGCTAGTGTATCCATTTTTTAAGGATATAAAGATATTGCAGCTTGTAAAATGGGTGGACTTTATTCTTCTTCAGCGACCTGCATTCTGGCTCGACCTTTAGCACTTTCCGAAGATGTGATTTTTGTACTCGCTGTAGTCGTTGACGTAGCGGTATTTGGAATTTCACTGGTTGTCCCTGTGGTTGCAGAAATTGTACAACTGATTGTTGTTGGTGTGAAATTTGTTTCCTCTATTTTGTAGTGGGGATTTTACATAATGGGGGGTTGTACCCTTACCGAAATTGATTGAGGATCTCGTTGAGATGCTTATCTTAATTTCGTTTCGGTCTGATTTTGCGTAGGATCTTTAAGTCTGGTAGTGCCATGATCCACCTCAACGATGGATGATCCGTTATCACCGTTTCTGGAAATAAAAATTGATAGATAATAAAAAATTAAAAGTACATAAAGACAGACATATAATTATACCCTTGCAGGGGAAGTGAAGTGAAGGTTGAACGAGACGGACGTGGTTGTGCCGCGTCCCGCTGATCGCGCAGTCTTCCGGCCTTGCGGGGCCTAAAAAACAAGTTTGTGAACCCCTGGGCACATATCATGGCTCACCTGGGATGCAGGAACGAAGGGTTCCCAGTGGCTCCGTTTTCCCGGCTCGCTGGCCCCGGAGCAATAATCCGACGTCGCTGGACAGGGGGGGGCAGGGTAAGCTTTCTCCCTCTCTTTTGGTGGCATCGCTTTTCCCGCGTTGCAAATTCGCCCAAATTGGGTTGTGCTGGTCAGTGATGCGGATCGCAGTACCAGCTGATCACAGCTGACCGGCAGTGTGACCAGCTCCGACCAAATCGGTAGTACCTGAAGAGGGCGCCACTTGGCGCCGTATCGTCGCTGCTAACGCCACCCGCAGAGGGCGGCACCAGGAGAAATTTCCATAGCGCGCTTATGAGGGCGGGCGGGATCCTAGGAGCAGTGCACAAGGTCATGGACCCGACCATTGTCCAACCCCTCCGCCGCGGCGGTGCACTCTGGAAACGGGGCAATGGCGACCGAGCAGGGGTGGTATATCCCCCATCGTAGCCCGGATGGATCATGCCCACCCTCCCCCTTCTTCTTCCCACTCCAAATCCTCGTAGCGTCTGTCCCACAATGGGCGGCTACGGGGTCTGCGTCTGAGCCATAGTGGCCGGCAGCAAACCCCAACCTGGCAGAAGGTATAAAATGCAAACCTGGCAGTAGGTATAAAAAGCACAACTGGAAGAATGATGGATAACAACACAAATACTCCAGGTGGCAACCACTCAAGTGGAAATCCACCCGTGGGGAAACCCACGGTCGGGGCATGGATTCTGGAGGCCCCAAACACCATTCAACCCACGACTGACGAGGCGGTGGCTAGCTTGGCCGCCCCGGCAGTAAAAGCGACAAGCCAACAAAGTGCGGAGCAATCCTCAGCGTTTCTGAGCAGCTCCAAGATCCTGCGGTCACCCATTCTGCAGGCAACGCGGAGCACAGCGATGCCAACAGCGGGTGAAGACAAGGAGACCCCAAAAAGGACGAGGGAACAATCCAGTCCATCAGAGCCCCAGAGATCGACTCCAGCCAAGAGGACGAGAGCGTCAACAGAGCAGCCTTGCTCCAGCATGCTGGCGGAGTTAGAGGCGATATTGGAGGACATAATCCAGCAAACGCACGAGAAACAGGTGAGGAGCATCAATCTCAAAATGAAGAGGATGTTCTGCAGGATGAAGGAGCTACAGGAAGGCCTTAGCGGGATCCTCTCCAACCCCAGTGATGCAGGGACGACGGCGGCAGCAGCGGAGGTCGTCTGTTCGAGGTGCGGTCAGGCAGATACTGCAAAGACGGACCAAAAAACACAAACCCTCCTAACGCGGCGCAAGGAAGCGGCAGCCCAGACTGACCCATGGCGACGGCTTAGCCAGGACAGCGCGACTCCACTGCCAAGAGGCGCGCCATTGGCCTCGGCGAAGACCCCGAAAATCCGGGCACGAGAAGAGCCCACCAAGCGGACTTCCAGCCACCCGGACCCCAGGACTGCGGGAGTAGGGGGTCAGAGCACGGCCGCACTGACAGCAGCGCCAGGACCTGGATGGGAGACAGCAACACGGAGGAAGCCAAGGACGTTCACCCGACCCGACGCGCTAGTCGTAGAAGCCAAGGGAAGGAAGTACAGCGAGGTGCTTGCCTTGGTCACTAGACGGCAGGATGGCCAGCTGAAGGAATTCAGCAAAAATGTCCATAAGGTGCGCCGCACCGCAACTGGGAACCTGCTGCTAGAGCTGTCGAAAAACCATGTGGATAGCACGGACGCCATGAGGGAGAACCTCGAAAAGGTGCTTCAAGGAACTGCTGAAGTGCGAGCGCTGTCCGAGGACAGCAAGTTGAAATACATAGAGATTAGGGACCTCGACCCGCTAGCGACGGAAGGGGACATTCGGCTTGCTCTGGCCGAGCAGTTTGAAGTGGATGAAAAGTTGGCCACGTTAAGGAGCCTTCGGGCAAGATCCAGGGACACACAGACCGCCATCATCGGTCTGCCCAGTAAAATTGCGACCGCAGTTGTGAGCAAGGGGAGAGTGAGGATCGGATGGACCGTGTGCCGGATTCGGGAGAGGCAGAGCCAGCCGAGGTGCTACCGATGCCTGGAAGTTGGCCACATTGCAAGCCAGTGCCGAAGCCCCACCGATAGGAGCGGATGCTGCATCCGCTGTGGCAAAAGCGGGCATAAAATCGCCAACTGCCCAAACGAGAGCACCTGCTACGTTTGCGCGTCAAAAGGCGAGAAGGAGGCAAAACACCTCGCAGGAAGTCGACGGTGTCCGCACTCCAATGGAGCTGTAAAAGATAGGGCAGGATGCAAGTGATCCAGCTCAATCTGAATCACTGTAGAGCGGCGCAGGACCTTCTGCGACACACCGTAGGCGAGTTGAATGCTGACATAGCCATTCTCAGCGAGCCGTACAGCGTCGGTCCAGGCGAGGAGTGGTCGACCAACAACCAGGGCAAGGCGGCCATCTGGATATGCAAAGGTTCCGCGGAAGGGCCAAGGCAAGTGAGGAGAGGTGAAGGCTTCGTGAGAATCCAGTGGGGAGGCATATGGGTGTATAGCTGCTACCTAGCCCCAAGCCTCTCCCTCGATGCTTACTGCAAGGCTCTAGAGGAGCTAGCGATAGATGCCAGAGGCAAACACCCAGTGCTAATAGCGGGTGATTTTAACGCGTGGGCACAGGAGTGGGGGAGCACCACCACGAATGCTAGAGGCAGAGCCCTGCTGGAGATCCTAGCACCCCTGGATCTGGCCCTTCTTAACGAGGGCAACCAGGAAACCTTCAATAGAGCAGGCGCCGGTTCCATTATTGACCTGACCTTCGTCAGCAGTAGTTTGGCACGGACCTCAGAGTGGAGAATCGCCGACATCTACACGGCCAGTGATCACGAGGCCATACTCTGCTCGCTCGGAATCAGCCGGGCGACCTCGCGCATCCCCCCCTGCGGCAAGGCGTATCGACAATACACGCTAGACGTTCAACAAATGGCAAACCACGTGCGGAGGGCTGAGCTCGATCTCCACACTACAGCAAATGACTCGGCGGCGGCGCTTGCTACGGCCCTTGATGCGGCCTGTAACGCATGCATGAAGGCGCGCACGACCTTTGCACGGCATCACAAACCAGCTCCGTGGTGGACAAGCCATATCTCGGCTCTTCGTAAGGAGTGCCTAAGGGCTAGGAGATCCCTGCAGCGAGCTCGAGGCACTGACGCGCAGGACCAAAGACACCTTGAATTCAAGGCAATACGGGACAGCAAGCGCGAGCTGTTCCTCAAGTTATGCGACGAAGCAGAACACGACCCATGGGGACAGGCGTATAAAATCGTAACAAAAAAGGTCAGGGCGGGAAGCCAGCCCCCCTCAGACCCGGTCGCACTGAGCGCCATAATAGACGTCCTATTCCCAAGCTGTCAAGGAGAAGGAACACGCCCGGCTATTGAGGACTTCGAAGAAGAGTCAGTGGAAGCGGTCACAGCAGAGGAGGTGCTAGCGGCCGCACGAAATCTAGCCCCCAACAAAGCTCCCGGCCCGGACGCGGTGCCAAACCGAGCACTCAAGGTAGTCCTGGCGCAAATACCAGAAAAGATTGCAGCAGTCTATAACCAATGCTTGCTGGAAGGATCCTTCCCGAAGGTGTGGAAGAAGCAGAGGCTCCTTCTGCTAACAAAGCCCGGTAAGCCACCCGGTGAGGCCGCGTCTTACCGACCCATCTGCCTCCTAGACACCGTAGGCAAGGTATTGGAGAAGATCCTGGCCACGAGACTCCAGGCGGCGATAAGCCGGGAAGGCGGACTGGCAGAGGAGCAGTACGGGTTCCGGAAAGGGAGGTCAACGATAGACGCCATCATGAGGGTGAAGTCCCTGGCAGCTAGCGCCATCCAAGGCACCAGATGGGAGGGGGGAACCAAACAATACTGTCTGGTTACCACCCTGGACGTAAAGAACGCATTCAACACGGCGAGCTGGTCGCGGACTCTCGAAGCCCTGAAGGAGCTTAGGATCCCGGAGTACCTGTTGAAGATGGTGGATAGCTACCTGAGTGACAGAATACTCCTATACGACACGCGGGAAGGCCAGAAAGAGCGAGTGGTCTCAGCCGGAGTGCCGCAGGGCTCTGTGCTAGGCCCGCTTTTGTGGAATACGATGTATGATGGAGTACTCCGATTACCCATGGATGAGGGTACTACCATCGTTGGATTCGCCGACGACATAGCCATAGTGGTGGTGGCGAAGACTGTTCGCGGGGTGGAAACCCAAACAAACTCCGCGGTGGCGAGCGTAGAGGCATGGATGTCTAGGGCAGGCCTTCAGCTCGCTCCACAAAAGACGGAAGCGGTGCTAATTTCGAGCCGGAAGAAGGTAGAAACAGCGACAGTTCATGTAGGAGGAGTGGCCGTTACCTCGGGGAGAGCTCTAAAATACCTGGGGGTCTGGCTCGACACAAGGCTCTCGTTCCGGGAGCACCTCGAGTACGCCCACAGGAGGGCGAGCGAGACGACGAGGGCCCTCTCGCGGATGCTCCTCAATATCAGAGGCCCGAGGCAGGAAAGGCGCAAGCTGATCATTAGTGTGGTGAGCTCCCAAATCCTGTACGCTGCCCCAGTGTGGGCCGAGGCGATGGGAGTAAGGTCCTACGCACGAGGAATCGAGGCAGACTACCGCCTATGCGCGCTACGGACGTCCTGTGCCTTCAGGACGGTGTCGGACGACGCGGCCCTCGTGATCGCAGGTCTGATACCACTAGGAGAGCTAGTCCGAGAGAGGAAGGAGCTGGCCAACATGGCTCAGGACAGCCCCTCTTCGGCATCGGACAGGAAGAGGGAAGCGAGAGCCACTAGCTTGGCAAACTGGCAACGACGATGGGAGGCATCTTCCAAAGGACGTTGGACATTTCGACTCATTCCGGACGTGGGAGAGTGGACCGGAAGGAAGCACGGCCAGGTAGACTTTTACCTCACTCAGGCCCTCAGTGGGCATGGGTGCTTCAGAAGCTACCTAAAGCGTTTTGGCCACGAAAGTGAGGACGGCTGCCCGTCGTGCGGCAGCGGAGTCACAGAGGACTCACTCCACGTCCTCTTCAATTGCAGGCGATTTGAGGAGGATCGCCTAACCCTGGAGGAGATCCTGGAAGAGGCCTTTACACCAAGCAGTATGGTGCCTCAAATGCTACAGACGCCGGTCAAATGGGAAGCGATAGCCGTATTTGTGGCCAAGATCATGACGGAGCTGAGAGCCCTGGAGAGGGCGCGTAATGGGCGGGAGGAGTAGGGCGCCAGAGGTGTGCGAAGCATTGCTTCACGGCCGTACCGCACAACTTAGGCCCATGCTCCTACAGCCCAGTCGGGGAACAATAATGTATAGTAGGCATGTAAGATAGTTTTAATTAATAAACACGAATATAAAAAAAAAAAAAAAAAAAAAAAAAAAAAAACCCTTGCAGAGGGTATTATAATTTTGTCCAAAAGTGTGCAACGCAGTGAAGGAGACATCTGCGACCCTATAAAGTATATATATTCTTGATCAGGATCACCTCCTGAGTTGATATGAGCATGTCCGTCTGTCCGTCTGTCCGTCTGTCTGTCTGTCTGTCTGTCCGTTTTTACGCGAACTAGTCTCTCAGTTTTAAGGCTATCGACTTGAAACTTTGCACACACCCTTCTTTCCTTTGCTACTGCGTGCAGTATAGCTGCCATATAACTGAAAGATCGGAATTGACCCAACTTTTGTGTTTTTGAAGATAGAAAGCTGGAACTTGGTACAGATTCTATTTTTGTTCAGTCAGTTCATCCAACCTACCAAATTTCATAAGGATCGGCCAACTTAATCCGATGGTTGCGATATATATCCGGTTTTAACTGCAAGGGTATATCAACTTCGGCTTCGCCCGAAGTTAGCTTTCCTTTCTTGTTTTTAACTCATAATATAATCTTAAAACAAAAAAAACAAGAAAGGAAAGCTTATTCGGGCGGAGCCGAAATTGATATACCCTTGCAGTTAAAACCGGATATATATCGCAAACATCGGATATAGTTGGCCGATCCTTATGATTACATCATAATAAAACCAATAAACTACAATAAAAAATCTAAAAAAAAGTCCCAAGCTTCTATCTTCAAAAATACGAAAGTTGATATATCTACCAAGTACCATTTCCGATCGTTCAGTTATATGGCAGCTATAGGATATAGTCGACCAATCCTAATGAAATTTGGTAGGTTGGATCAACTGACCAAAAATAGAATTTGTTTTGTCCTGTCTATCTTCAAAAACACGAAAGTTGGGTCATTTTCGATCGTTCAGTTATATGGCAGCTATAGGATATAGTCGGCCGAACCGGGCCGTTCCGACTTATATACTGCGTGCAAAGGAAAGAAGGGTGTGTGCAAAGTTTCAAGACGATAGCTAGTTCGCGTAGAAACAGACAGACAGACGGACAGACAGACGGACATGCTCATATCAACTCAGGAGGTGATCCTGATCAAGAATATATATACTTTATACGGTCGGAGATGTCTCCTTCACTGCGTTGCACACTTTTGACCAAAATTATAATACCCTCTGCAAGGGAATAAAAATATATATATATATTGTATATGTATATATACATATATATGGTATATAGTAACATATTAACAAAATTTCTTTAAGTGTATATCAGTAAATTTTGTAAACCGAAGCTGAAGCCTTTTGTATTGAAATTCGTAACCCAGCTGCAAATAGCCTCATTCTAATTTTTGTAAAAACAGAAACATTTAGCTATTCCAATTCGGCTGAAAACAGCCTCATTTCAGATTTCCAATTTCTAAGAGTCACTTCAGATTGAAAACCAAAACAATATTTGGGTAAACAGAAATCCCGACTCAAATCTTTCTCACTCCTTTTAAGTGAATTAAAACTAAACAGATCAAAACATTCTTAAATGGGAACCCACTTCACAGGAAATTTCACATTTTCTTGTCACCTCGATTAATTGAGACCCCAAGTCTTCCATGTCAACTGACACCTTAAGTAAAAGATTTCGACTCAATCTATTCTCTTCAGAAAACAAAGCCTCTCAGAGAGAAAAGCTTCTTTCGAGCTTTGATCTGCAAAAAGGGTAGCTATAAAAAGGACCTAGAGCTCTACAGATAAGTTAGTTCTAAAATTGTAACATCCTAAGCAGTAGTTCTGAATTTTCTAAAATAAAAGAACCACACTGTATCAAAACCGGAACTCAAATAAAAATATATTTTTTTAAATCTAATTTTGAAGAAGATATATTGTTTATGAATAGTGGACTGTATTATGGTTTTATTTATAGTTTTATGCATTTATTTTCACTATTTAGCGGGTTTACAATGTTTTTAAGCGGGGTTGCTATCAGCGAGCGGTTGCGGTTAATGTCAAAAAAAGAATGCGGCCGGCTTGCAAAACGTGCAGAAAAGAACTGAAAAACGTTTGCGTGATGTTCTAATACTAACGCATTGCACTGCAATTTCGGCTATGCGTGTGAGCTTAAAGCTCCCAAATGGTAAACAAGACAATGATGTGCGCAAAAATAGGTACGATAATAAGAAATTAATTAACAAGTAAAGAAGCAAATGTAATACTATTTAAATGCAAAATAAAGACGAACTATTTCTCAACATACCGGCCCCTCTGAACGACGGTTCAGTTCAAAGGAAGCACAGCAATTTTCGTAATAGGGCGCTTGTAGATTCCCTTGGCGGTTTTAACGGTGACCACCCGGACCCTCTGATCCTGGCCAGGATGAACTTCGGTGACTCGTCCTAGCATCCACTTGCTTGGCGGTTGGTTGGGCTCCTTCAGCACAACCAGTGTGTCCACGGCAACATTTGGAGCATCTTGATGCTATTTCGTGCGAGGTTGAAGCGTGCTGAGATACTCGAGATTCCAACGTTTCCAGAAACCTTGAACCTTGGCCTGTAGTTGTCTCCAGCGCTGCAGTCTGTCGATGTTTACATCCAGGAAAGATGCAGCATGTTGATAGTGAACTAGCAGACCAGCTATTGGAGATTCCTAAGGAAGGAGAATGGGATGCTTTGCGTCATAAGTAGCTATAGAATTATCGATGCGACCACCAACACGCTCTCTGCTCTCTTACTCTCTGCTCGTCTAAAATGGGTGTGCAGCGAATCAACTTCGATTTCTTCGACAATGGCTGTCCGGTAGTTAACTGCTTGTACTCCACGTTGAAGAACTCCTCTTAAGCGTGCGTAAAGATCTTAGCTCGTGCATATTGTAGCTCCCACGCCGATAGGAATGGTGAAAGTCGATTCCTCTCACGAAGACGATGAACGAAGCGAAGGCAGTAGCTGACTATCCTTAATAAACGGGACCATGAGGAGGGTTTGTTGATCATACAAGATAGCGAATTTCCGTCGTCGGAAATGTGTAGATTAACTTTCGTTTCAGCCTTCATCTCTAGGCAGGCCTCTTCTTCTGTCGACAGAACAAACTTAGCTTTAACAGGTGGCCAAGCTGAACGTGACTGAGATAGCCAAGGTGGTCCATTCCACCATATTTGATGATCCACGAGGTCCTTTGGCAGTACTCCTCGCGATGCGGGATTCTGCGGGATTCACCACTTCGAATATTTTGCCAGCAGCTGCGTGTGCAAACCTCTAGAATTTCAGCAGTGCGGTTGCAAACATAGGTGTTCCAAGTCCTAGGCGGAGAAGATAGCCAATGCAGGACTATTTCAGAGTCTGACCAACAATTGATTCTGGAAATAGGAACAGTTAATGATTGCTTGACCAGATAAATCAGTTTAGAGAGTAAATGAGCTGCGTTTAACTCTAGTCGCGGAATAGAGATAGGCTTAATAGGGGCTACGCGACTTTTAGCCATAATCAGTTTGGCAGCATATCCATTGTTGACTTCGACGCGGCTATAGATGACGGCAGCATACGCTTGAGATGATGCATCAGCAAATCCGTGCAGTTCCATTTCTTGATGTGGTGCAGATATGTAGCGAGGAACTCGACAAGTTTCCAATAAATGCATTTCCGATACAAACTGTTGCCATCGTGTACATAATTGCTGCGGTAGTACTTCATTCCAATCGACAGAACTTAGCCAACTTTCTTGAAATAGGATCTTCAGAAAAACAACAGTTGGCGAAAGCAAACCCAGCGGGTCGTAGATCTTGGCTAGCTCTGAAAGCAATATGCGTTTAGTAAGAGCAGATGTAAATGCGGGGGTTTCAAATTTGAAGAAAATATAGTCCGGTTTTGGTTCCCAACACAATCCCAGGACTTTAACAAATCGAAATGAGCGGTCTTCCTCTAAATCCTCTGGTGGATACTCACAAATCTCCTTTGGCAACGACTTTAAAAGGGCGTAACAGTTTGAGCTCCACTTTCGCAATTTGAATTGAGCTTCGCTAAGAAGCAGAATCAATTCATCTTTGAGTGCAATGAGATCCTTGATGTTGTCGCATCCAGTAGGAATATCATCAACGTACGCGTCTCTGTTGAGCACGACAGCAGCGGTGGGATACAATTCGGCATAGTCATTCGAGAGCTGTTTAAGAACTCGAACTGCAATAAACGGCGATGAAGCTAATCCATATGTTACTGTCAACAGTCGATAATGATCCAGCGTTTTCATCCTTCCTCCAAACTATGCGTTGGTACTGTGTATGTTCGTCCGACACCAAAATGCCTCTAAACATCTTCTCGATGTCTGCACAAAATACATAACGATGCTGACGAAATCGAAGGCATACTCCAATTAAGTCCCTTTGAATAGGCGGTCCTATATGCAGTCGCGAATTAAGAGAATGACCCGTGGAATCCTTTACAGAGCCGTCAAATACCACTCGGCAACGTGTGGTAGTACTATCTGGCTTAAAAACTTCATGGTGTGCCAAATAGTTGTAGCGTGCGGGATCCTCACCGCCTGCAGCAGCCGGAATCAATTCCATATGTCCTCGATTTAAATAATCATCCATGAAATTCACATATTGTTGTTTGAGTGCGGGGAATCTTCCAAATTTCCTTTCCAAAGCGGCGAAGCGGTTTAAAGCCTGTGGCAAAGTGGAGCCAATTGGCGTGCGGGGCTCCTTGAATGGGTATTGAAAAATATAAACACCATCTTCTCTACGAGCATGTGTTTTCAGAAAATGTTGTTCGGCGGGATCACTGGCGTCTATCGTTGTTTTACTCGGATGCACTTGTTCCATGTC